>NC_084594.1:7950132-8030132 GCF_033807715.1 Cololabis saira
TACTACAAAACTAAAGGGTAATGGTGAGGAGTGAACCTCACCATTTCTAATGATATCTGAGAGGCAGAGGACAAGCAGGTACATTAATGATTACCGTAGTTTTTGTCAGATGTTTGGAGGTTGTACGTGGCGTGGACCTAAATTAGTTAATAACATTTACCATTTTTTTTATTGACACAAAGGAGCAAAATCACAAACTAAGAACCTGAGCGCATTAAATGATGGGTAATGTAGCTAAAAAAAACTATTAATCAGAAATCTGTAAACGAGTCACCAGTTTGTCAGACAAATTGATGATCTGTAGATTAACTAATTAAGACATATAGTATATGTCATAAATACAATAGAAAAAAATGCAAGCATTTAAGACTAGTCATCCATAAAGATAAGCTGTATTATTGATTTAATCAGTATCAGATTTACAGTATCTCACGCGCTGTTGCTCATCATGTCGCTCACAGACAGTTAAGAGGGGCAGATGTTTTACCTCTGCAGGGCAGATGTTTTACCTCTGCAGGGCAGATGTTTTACCTTTGCAGGGCAGATGTTTTACCTCTGCTGGGCAGATGTTTTACCTCTGCTGGGCAGATGTTTTACCTCTGCAGGGCAGATGTTTTACCTCTGCAGGGCAGATGTTTTACCTCTGCTGGGCAGATGTTTTATCTTTGCTGGGCAGATGTTTTACCTCTGCAGGGCAGCAGTGGCGTCAATTCAGTCAAAGCTAAGGTATGGCAAGGTTACAAGTCACAGAACTTAACTAGAGTATCAATCAACACGTCCAGCAAATACTCATCACAGAAGTCTGTTATGTAGTTTATCTGTGTGGTCAAGAAAATTGGAACTTTTTCAAATGCAGTCTCGCACACTGCAAAAACTCGAAATCTTACCAGGAATATTTGTCTTATTTCTAGTTAAAATGTCTAATTTTTTGTCAAAAAATCTCATTACACAAGAGTCATCACCAGAAAAATAACTTATTTGACAATTTTCACCTGTTTCAAGTAAATTTTCACTTGAAAAAAGTAGAAAAATCTGCCAGTGGGACAAGATTTATCTTCTCATTACAAGCAAAACAATCTAGAAATAAGACAAATATTCTTGTTAAGATTTTGAGTTTTTGCAGTGTATAATAACTAGTGAAATCGATCATGTTGTTCTGATTTGCATTTGTAGTTATTCTATATGTATTAAGTAATAGAATAATCAATACAAATAGACACAGAGTAATTCCATAAATGTATTTAAAAAACAAACATTTACATTTTCCCTTGAAGCCAAGGTGTGGCGGCTGCCGTACCTTCATACCCAATTGACGCCCCTGCAGGGCAGATGTTTTACCTCTGCAGTGCAGATGTTTTACCTCTGCAGGGCAGATGTTTTACCTCTGCAGGGCAGATGTTTTACCTCCGGGCAGCACCCCGGACCAATCCAGTCAGTGAAGAATCACAACAGTTTAACATATTATTTACATTAACACACGCTGTTAAATCAAGTATAGCAAACTCTAGCAACTAATCAGATCTTTCCCTTTCTATAAATGACTCTGCCATAGATATGGTGAATGAATCAATACAAAAATGAGGACGGCAGTCATTTTAGAGGTAGCAGCGCCCCCTGCTGGTTCGTTTATGCAGGCGCATAAATGAGCTGCCTCTGGGAAAAAGGTGAGAAATGGCTAAAAATCAGTACAACGGGAACAGGAAAGATTGCCCAGGATAGTGCAAGTAGAAATAATACAGTTAACAACGCCATACATGCAAAACCAGTATATTTTACTGCCTGATCATGAAACTGAATATTCTGCTCAAGCACGACGCTCTTATCATTATGTTTATAATTATTAACAATTTACAAGGTCCAATTGGTAATCTTTCAATATTTTAGCCACTATTTGACACTTGAAGCTGGCTAAATGGGTAAATACAGAATATAAAGGGAAGCCAGGTGATGAAGATGATGGGGGAGCTTTCATCTTCATGCCTAATCTCCTCAGGCAGGATGTGATTATCCATTATTAGATCTCACAACTGAAATCTACTTAGGAGAATTGATTACAGTGATCAGCCTCTGTGGCAGACTGAGAAAACGCTATCAACATTTCATTCACTGAATATGTATGAGATTGTAAATCTTGATTACCACTCCAATTAAGAGATTTCATTTTATTTAAGTGTCATTTCACTTGTTTGTCATAAACCCAAACTGGATTTAAAGGACAATAATTATTTAAGAAGTATATTTAGGTATAAGCGCTGACTGATAAATTAAAGCCAAAGCATTAAAGAGCAGATAAACGTAACGTCTAAAACCATCAAGTTATTCTATAAATGTTCACACAAGTCTTGTGTGATTGCACTTCATTAATGCGAGTACAAGGTCTGCTTTAAAGTCAAGAACATGCTGTGACTGAATAGTAATTGTGGTTTCGCTCACTGGAAAATAGGTTTTAGAAGTGTCTGTACTTTGATCCTGCTGAAGCATCTTATGTGATCTGATGTTTTAAACCTTTGCAGATTCATCAGAAGAAGCTTTAGCAATTCATGTTCCACTAAGCTCAAAGTCTATAAGGTCTGCATAACCTGGGGGGAATAGAAGATAAAAACAATATAAGCCAATTCCACACATGAACTATAGTGAAGCATCTCAATAAGCTTTCGTTGGGTGGTCTCATTGCAGCAGAACCTCCGGTCCTCCTGACACCGCAGCAGAACCGTGGTCTGTGTATCCCTGGCACCCGCTCACGTCAAACTTACCCTGCGTTCACACTGAAAGAGTCACGGGCGTCCCGACGCCAGCATCTCGCCGCTTGGTGCAGTCACACTGAAAGCGTCAGTGCCTGCAGCGGGGCGGGGGTGGGCGGGGTTGCAAGCTGCGCTGCAGAACTGAAGGGAACAGTGGGAACAGCCTACACATATAACCATGGGCGTCAGTTTGATTTCAGAAGTGCTGGGGACATTTACCATAAACCTGAGTAAGGTTTGAAAAGTGCTGGGTACGAGCTAGGCCCATTACTTCCGAATTGAGGTTTCATGATAAATAATAGGCATTGCATTAGATGGTGCGTATTGACGCGATATTGTCCCCATATTAAAAGCCATCTGCGCGGTCTTATTTAGGTCGCCGGAAACATCATATACATATTGCAAGCCTTTTATTATTTTAATATTGCTGATCAAGGCTTACAGTTTAAGAAAACTCAAATATCCTATCTCAAAAAATGAGAATATTCTGGGAATCTTAATCTTAAACTGTAAACCATAATCAGCAATATTAAAATAATAAAAGGCTTGCAATATTTCAGTTGATTTGTAATGAATCCAGAATGTATGACATTTTTGGACTCCAGAAAAATAAAGGACTTTATCACAATATTCTAATTTTCTGAGACAGTCCTGTAAACTTGTTTATGTCGTTGTGCTGAACCACTTGGGAATATCCATCGTTACTTTGTGTTAACGGAGCAGCAGAGAGCAGCACTGGCTGCTGCAGGAAACTGCGCGCTGGAAGCAGATGAGTGACGGACACTGGCTGATTTATGGTTCCGCGTTGCACCAACGCAAAGCGTACGGCGTAGGATACGGAGGGATGCGAACGTACTGTACGCGACGCTGCGTAACCTACGCCGTAGGCTACGCCGTCGATTTAACGCGGAACCATAAATCAGGCGCATTTGTCAGTTTTTTCAGACTTTTCGTCTTTTCAACTGAGCATGAAGACACATAAAATGAGGGTGCAATGCTTGCTTATGCACCCTCGTAGAACCGGGCCTGCAGAACGCAACTTTTAATTCCCAATTCCCAAGCCCTACCTGGAGGTGAAGCCCAGTCCTCCCCGCAGCGCTGTCTGGCACACATATACAGATCTGGCACAGACGCAGCAGGTCCTGTTGTCCCGCCACTAAGATTTTGCTGGCCTTAATGTTTCCTGTGTTTTATTTTGTTAATTATTGATACATTTAGTGTTGATGTGTGTGTGACAGACGTGTGTATGGGGCTTTAATGAAAATACTTGACAAATCGCGTCTTACTTCATTTTTTTTTTTTTTTTTTTTTTTTTTTTTTTTTTTTAAGTGGTGGGGACGTCAGACAAAGTGGTGGGGACGCGTCCCCACCGTCCCCGGCGTAAATGACGCGCCTGCATATAACTACACATCTTAATTTTCATATTTCACCATAGATCTCACTTTGGGACGCCTTCTTTATATTTTAGCGTTATTTCCGCGTAGATAAGAGTGAGTTTGATGCTCCTTTAACAAGTTTGGTCCGCGGATCAACATCAACCCAGCGAGCACTTGCGCCCGGTGGCCGATTTATGGTCCCCGTCACACCAACGCAGAAACTACGGCGTAGGATACGCGGCGACGCACACCGCACTGCGTCCCTACGCCGTCAGCTACGCCGTCGATTTAACGCAGAACCATAATCCAGGCGAAGCTGCAGTCTGTCTGCGCTGATCACTACACACCGGGTCGGAGCGGATTTAGTCATGATGTTTAACCTGAGGTTTGTGACTAATAAGCACGGGTTTTAATTATTTTTCGTTGGATCAATGTAGCAAATAAAATCGTTGGGACCATCCAGTTCCTCACCCATCAGATATGTGTTTCACGTGATCAGTTCAGGTAAAACGGCAGTCAAACCAGCAAAATGTCATTTTGCTGGATGAAATATATTAATTCCTGATAGAATAAGTTTATTAGTGCACAGCTCTGCTCCTGTACGCATGTGAATGAGTGTACGTTTGTGTCTACATGAAAGTACAATCTGCATTGAGAGTTCTCGCTTCGGGAATCCCGGTGTGTGATTGGACGACGCCTCGGCGTCGCCGCTGCTCATTTGCATAAAGTTCAGATTTTTCAACTTTCAAATTGACGCGCCGCGCCCGCCGCCCGACGCTCCTGCCGCTCCCGCCGGTCCCGCCGCCTCTCGACGCCCGTTTTTCATAGACAATGAATGGCAGCCAGACGCCTATGACTCCCGTGACGCTTTCAGTGTGAACGCAGGGTTACCGAAGCATTTCCAACGCAGCAGGCCCAGTATTTGGGCCTCTGCCGGTAAGTTTTGATACAACTTTTAACTTCTCCCGTGTACACCGCAACTGTCTTCTCTCCGCTGCGGGCTCCTCTTGGAGCCCTCGCGAGTAAGTTTTGCTCTGAACCACCGGCTAAAGCAACTAGCTAGCTGCTCGCTACTCTGCCATTACTCCTTTACTGGTCACCGCTGTTTTCCGTCCTCAGCCACCACCACCTCCTCCTCAACAAGCTTACCTGCTGGATGTAGCATGCTGTGGCTAATCCTGTGGATATTCCTGGGGTTCTCGTCGCTCCTCTACACCCGGACCCTCGGCTCCTCGACGCTAGCTAGCGTTAGCTTCCAGCTACCGCTCTCGACCCGGACCATGCCGCCGCTCCACTCCGCCGCTCAGGACGCATGTTTTCCTACAACTTCACGTCGCCAAACTCCATTCCTTCCTTCTGGTCTTCCTGCCGTCCTGCAACTTCGTTACGTCACCACAACAAACAGCATGTGAATCTGTCCAATCTCCGTCCACTTCCTCAGTCCTCTCAGCCAATCACCAAGCAACACCACCTGAAACTGGCTCTGTTCAACACCCGCTCACTCAACAACAAAAGCCTGCTGCTGAATGAATTTATAACGGACAATAATCTGGATTTCCTCTGTTTAACAGAAACCTGGCACAAACCCCTGGACTATTTCTCACTAAATCAGGCCACTCCCCCCAACTTCACCTACATGGAACAAGCTCGTGCTGAGGGGCGGGGGGGCGGTGTTGCAGCAATATACAGAAAGGACATTAAAGCAACCTCCATCCCCATTCCTGTCATTCCGTCATTTGAGCATGCTGCCTTCAAACTACCTGGCCCCACTCCCCTTGTCACCGCCGTCATTTATCGCCCCCCCAAACCAAACCCCTCCTTTCTCTCTGATCTCTCGGATTTTCTGACCCAGCTCTGCTTCATCTCTCCCTCTGTTCTCCTCCTGGGTGACTTCAACTTCCACATCAACGATGCTAACTGTAAGCCTGCTGCTGAATTCCTGGACCTACTACACTGCCTCAACTTCACTCAACACGTCGACTTCCCCACTCACGCCCGCGGCCACACCCTCGATCTCGTCTGCTCCACCGGCCTCACCATAAATCAGCTCTCCAGCCTCAACCTCCACGTGTCTGATCATCTGGCAATCATTATGGACATCAACATCCCCATCCCCACTCCCAAAGAAGCACGCAAAATATCCTTCCGCAACATCAGATCCATTTCCCCCTCTGCCCTCTCAGCCTCTCTTGCCACTCAGATGTCCGCCTCCCCTCCCCCGTCACCCGACAACCCCTCAGAACTCGTGGATTACTACAACCATACACTCTCCTCCTGTCTTGATCAACTGGCTCCCATCAAAACCAAAACAGTCTCTTTCGCACGCTCAGCACCCTGGTACACCCCTGAACTCCGCAAACTGAAATCCCGTAAACGTCAACTCGAGCGACTCTGCAAGAAATCTGGATTAACTGTTCATCAACTCGCCTACACTGATCATCTCCACCAATACAAGGATGCCCTCAACTCAGCTCGCTCCACCTACTTCTCCAACATCATCCATTCCGACTCCTCCAACCCAAAGGCTCTCTTCTCCACAATCAACAAACTTCTCAAACCCAGTGACAACATCTCCAACTCCTTCACAGTCTCTAAGTGCAACGACTTCCTCTCATTTTTTCAATCCAAAATCCAGACCATCTACAGTAACCTGACCACCTCCTCCACCCCCTCCACCTCCCCACCTGTTTCCCCCCCCTCCACCTCTCAGCCCCTGTCTCACTTCTCTCCCATGTCTTCAGCGTCTCTTTCTACAGTCATGATGGGCATGAAAACCTCTTCCTGTGCTCTGGACCCCATCCCATCCACATTTATAAAAAACTGTCTCCCAGCCATCTCCCCACTCATCATCAACATCATCAACTCCTCCTTCAGCTCTGGATCAGTCCCGGACACCCTCAAACTGGCAGCTGTCACCCCCATCCTCAAAAAACCTGGACTCAACCCTGACACCATGAACAACTTCCGGCCCATTTCCAACCTCCCTTTCCTGTCAAAAATTCTGGAATGTGCCGTCGCCACTCAGCTCAAGACCCACCTCACCTCCAATGATCTGTTTGAAACATTTCAATCTGGTTTCCGCTCACGTCACAGCACAGAAACAGCCCTCATCAAAGTCACCAATGACCTCCTTCTCTCCTCCGACTCCGGCAACCTCAGCATTCTCCTTCTCCTGGACCTCACAGCAGCCTTCGACACCATCAGCCACACCATCCTCCTTTCCCGCCTGGAATCATCTCTCTACATCACCGGATCCGCCCTCTCCTGGTTAAAATCCTATCTCACCAACAGACATCAATTCATCAGCATCAACAACTGCTCCTCCTCCACTGCCCCTCTGTCACAAGGCGTCCCCCAGGGTTCGGTGCTTGGTCCTCTACTCTTCATCCTCTACATGCTTCCCCTTGGCAACATCATCCGCCGCCACCGCCTCCACTTCCACTGCTACGCCGACGACGTCCAACTGTACATCTCCACCAAATCCCTCACCTCTGCAACCCACTCTACCCTGACCAACTGCCTCGCTGAAATCAAGTCATGGATGCACTCGAACTTCCTCCAACTCAACTACAACAAATCGGACATGCTCATCATCGGCCCAAAATCCCTCACCAAAACCGCTCACAACTTCACCCTCACCATGGACAACTCCATTCTGTCTCCCTCCACTCACATCCGCAACCTCGGAGTTATCCTGGACAACAACCTCTCCTTCCAACACCATGTCAACCACATCACAAGGACTGCTTTCTTCCACCTCAAAAATATTGCCCGTCTCCGTCCATCACTCTCCTTCTCTACCGCTGAAACCTTGATCCACGCCTTCATCACCTCAAGACTCGACTACTGCAACAGCATCCTCTACGGTTCAACTTCCAAGGTCCTCAATAAACTCCAATACATTCAAAACTCTGCCGCCCGCCTGCTCACCCACACCCGCTCCAGAGATCACATCACCCCCGTCCTCCAGAAGCTCCACTGGCTCCCCATCTCTCAACGGATCCACTTCAAAATCCTTCTCCTCACCCACAAAGCCCTCCACAACCAGGCCCCCTGCTACCTCACCGACCTGCTCCACCGCTACACTCCCTCCCGCAGCCTCCGCTCCTCTGACGCCAACCTCCTGTCCCTTCCTGTCAGAACCAAGCACCGGACCTGGGGCGACAGGGCCTTCTCCATCGCTGCACCCACCCTCTGGAACTCCCTCCCCAAAAACATCCGTGACTGTACTGACCTCCCAGCATTCAAATCCCATCTCAAAACTCACCTTTACAGAACTGCTTTTAATGTGTGATTAATGTCCTGTCTCATGTTGTGTCCTTTTGTACTGTCCTGTGTAATTTGTAATTTGTATTATGTGTTTTGTTTTAATGTAAAGCGTCTTTGAGTGCCCAGAAAAGCGCTATATAAATAAAATGTATTATTATTATTATTGACTTTGAGCTTTGACTGAAGATAAATGATTCCAGTTTACAGGATACTTTCAAACATTCCAAGAACGTATCTAGACTTTGATTATCTTACAAAAGTCAACGAGGAGCAAAAGTGTTAAATATTGGAGAAAATGGATTTCAAAACAAGTTTTACAGAATAACACAGGTCACAGGGATCAAAACAATCGACTTCAGCTGTGATTTATTTTAAATCTGTTCTCATATATATTCCCTGTTCTTCATCTTTTAAAAAATTGCAAAAAAAGAAAGATACACCTTTTTTTTTAACACTGAATAAAAACAAAACAATCCATATTTCTTGTTCCCACTACTACACCAACAAATGAATGAATACAGTCTCTGTTATTCTTGTCCAACAGTTTTAAAGTCTTATCATTACTGGATGAATATAAAACAGTAATTTGGAGGAGAATAAATGTATATATATATTATAAAAGATTGGCAACATGTTACATAGAAAAAATGTGTGGGGGTAAAATCATACAAACAGTCACAAAAAAGAGAGTACACCATTCTTTAACTCTAAGGTTCTGAATGACAAGAAATGACAAACGGTGTAGAGAAAAAAAACACAATTGTTCTTTTTAAACTGGACTTAAGATGGTAAGTAGATATCAGGTGCTACTAATCAAATGCATGTGATTAATGGATTGTAAGCAGAGTGATCACTTTTATATCGGGATTCCTGGCAAGAGCCTTCAAAAGCTCCAGCTTATTCAAAACAGCGCTGCCAGGATCCTGATGAGGGTGCGAAAACATGAACACATCACACCCATCCTCCGTTCCCTCCACTGGCTTCCCATCCATCACCGAATTGAATATAAAATCTCCCTGCTCACCTACCACTGTGTTCATGGAAATGCACCCGCCTACCTGAAGGACCTCATCTCACCCCAAATCTCCCAAAGAACCCTCCGCTCAGCTGACAAACACTACCTCCACCCCCCCAGAACAAAGCTCAAAAAAATGGGAGATCGGTCATTCCAGGCAGTTGCCCCAAGGCTCTGGAACGCCCTGCCTGACCACCTGAGGGGCCCCCAGACCACAGACTGTTTTAAAAGAAACTTAAAAACGTTATTCTTTAAGAAAGCCTATCCCTGATGTCCTGGTCTTTTAGAATGTCCTTGTGCTTTTTTTTGCTAATTTAGCTTTTTTATTTTATTTTATTTTTTTTATTTTTATTTCTCTTTTATTTTTATTTTCTATTTTTTCTTTTTTTCTAATCTTTATTGTAAGCGCTTTGAGACTTGTTCTTCAGGTGAAAATGCGCTCTATAAATACAATTTATTATTATTATTATTATAAAAGCTTTGACAGTTTGTTGGTCTGAGAGTCAATTTACTTGTATTTACATAGCATTTATCATGATACAAGTTATGATACAAGTGCGCTACCCCCGAGCAAATATAATATTAACAATGGCTGCACAACAAACGACAAGAACAATGGACTGCAGTTATATACTTATGATATAAGATTGTTTTGTTTTTTGAATGAAATAAAGAATAAATATACTTCCAATTAATAACTGTGGGTTGAGGCAAAGAAAGGAAGGAAAGGGAAAGGAGAGCAAAAGGGGTGATGGGCACCGCTCATGGATCATGTCGGGTCCCCCTGCAGTTTAGCTCTATAGCAGCAAAACTAGGACCAAATATGTTTAAGATCAGCTGCTCTAGTCTTGCCCTGTAGCTGCAGCTATGACTACTGGCCCTAACACATTAGAGTTTACACTAACTAGAGGCTTTACTAAACAGAAATGTTTTAAGTTTGGTTGTAAAGGTGGAGGTGGTGTCAGCCTCCTTAACCCAGATTGGAAGTTTGTTCTATAGTAATGGTTCCTGACAGCAGAACGCCCGTCCTCCAAATCTACATTTGGATATTCTAGGAACTACGAGTAAACCTGGACTCTGAGAACGGACAGCTCTATTAAAAACAATGTCATTACAGCATAAGCTATTACAGTAATACAATGCCAAGAAGGACAGACATCAGCTTTATCCCAGAAAAGAACCCAATGCTGACCACAAATCTGTGAAGAGTTATACTGTAAGTTCCTAAAAAATGGAGTGTATCATCCTATGTTGAGAAAGTTTAACCACAAGTTGGAAACATGCAAGACAATTGCCAAACAGGATAACATCCAATTAAGCAGTCAATCTATTGCATAATTAAATAAATATGAATTCATATGAAATAAATCCATCCCTGATACTAGATGCCCCCCTGCGTAATGTTAAACTCTGTGACATCACGATCACAAGAAATATGAACAAGTACAGTTTTTTTGGAAGGGTTTCCGGGAGAAAGACCTTTTCTGTCTGAAGGGAACGTGGCAGCGAAGCTTAGGTTTGCAAAGATGCGTCTGAAGAAAACAATAATTCAATTCAATTCAATTCAATTTTATTTATATAGCGTCTAATACAACAGATGTTATCTCTAGACGCTTTCCAGAGATCCAGAACATGAACATGAACATGAACATAAACATAAACATAAACATAAACATAAACATAAACATAAACCCCCGAGCAATTATTATATAAACAATGGCAGGTAAAAACTCCCCTAGTGGGAGAAAAGCCTTAAGGAGCATATTGCAGGTTGGAGACCCCTGTGAATCAATGTGTGGGAAAATAATGTAGGAACTGAATTTTCATTGAAATATGCATAAATATATACTACAGTGACCTCCGGAGTTGTTTTTGTGAGAGTATTTTACTTCCGCATCTGAAAAAGTTGAACCGGAAGTGACGTAGCACTGGGGAGCGCGGTGAATTCAACAATAGGAAAAATAATGGATCTTAATGTTAGTTGTGACACTGAAGAGGTTGTGAATGTGTATTCGCACCAATATGACAGGCCACAGCCTTATAATTACAAACCCGTTAGGGCCCCCACATTCTTTTGATTGACAGCTGAAACTCGCTTTTTAAAAGGCTGATTTATGGGTCAGCGTTACACCAACGCAGACCCTACGGCGTAGGTTACACGGCGACGCACCGAACGCTGCGTGCGCCGCGTACCCTACACCGTAGGCTACGCCGTCGATTTTACGCGGAACAATAAATCCGCCTTTATTCACTGCAGCACCCGCCCGTGCTCCTGAAAGAAACTCCGAAACTCCTTAAAGGGAACCCTGGCTATTAAGACATGTAGGTCTTAAAAGATAAATGTTGGTATCAATTATAACAATGTGATATAAAAAACCTTTTTGATATCTTGGTTTTTATAAAATTTGAAAATATAATTTAACACGTAGGTCACCATTGTTGTTTACACCGCAATGCATTCTGGGCAGTGACGTCACACGGTTGCACCTGCTGGCCCCCGTACACTGTTGTGACTGTTCAACCAGATAATGCAGACGCTAAAGATGTCATCTGTTCAGCCGTTTCAATTTGAACCCGAGCGCAGGGTCGAGGAGGAGGACAACATTGAAAACCCATCTCAAAACGAGCCAAATGAAGACCAAGAAAGACGGGATGAGGCGAGAGTGGGACAAAATCCATGGTGTCTGTGCAGCAACTGCGTCTCGATGCCAACAGAAAAAGAGAGCGTTTGCTGTGAAGAGCTGTGTTTTTGTCAGCAGCTGTTCACGGTAAACTATTGTGTGATAAAACGTATTCCAATATCAATAATTTTGGAGATTATTAGTATCCACCGCTGTCCCTTTATAAATCATTAGGACAGTGGCGCCGCCAGGATTCAATTTCCTAATAGGCACAGAAACAGTCCGTCCACTGCTCTATACGGCTAATTTCAGGCTCTCACTCGGCCTGAATATTAGACTATCCATTAGGGAGAGGATAGGTTGGTTGGCTATTCAGAGTGCAATAAGTATTTCAAAGATCTTTTTTCCTCAAACAAAACTTTGCAGTGACAAATTGGATAACGTGCGGACGGCGCACTATGCGCACCAGAAACACAGATGCAAACATAAACATTATGGTGTCAACGCATCAGAAACACAGATGCAAACATAAACATTATGGTGTCAACGCATCAGAAACACAGATGAAAACACAACTAAACATTAAAAGTGACGGCGCACCCAGAAACAGATGAAAACACAGCTGGTGACGGCGCACCAGAAACACAGATCAAAACACAGCTAAACAGGTGACGGCGCAATAAAAATCCCAGCCAGATGTGGCTCCACCAAAATGATCAGAATAGTCATTAAATTAAATAATGATGTTCTTGCCTATTTGAAGCGGTCTGCGCCTCCCGTTTCGTCAAACTCCCGGGCCAGTCGCCTGTACGCACAGTGCGTACAGGATTCCGGGTGGCGGCGCCGCTGCAATACAGTTTAATGCACTGATAAGATGCGCACGACTTTGATCTCCCGTGCATTACAGCACACGAGCACTTTGATCCAGTTTGTCTGAACCGAGACGTCTTATGGGCTCCCTCGTCAGCCTCCACGGCCGGGAGAGTGCTGCTCATCTAAGTTTTAGATACCTGTCGCCAGGGGCGCCACTAGGCCCTTTTTGGGGGGGCTTGAGCCCCCCCAAAAGAAGTCTCAGCCCCCCCAAAAAAATAGAGACAATTTTTTTTTTTTTTTTTTTTTTTCCCTCTGGTGGTCATTACTAGCAGTTTCTGATTACACTCAATGCGCTGTGTGTGAGTTCCCCCCTCTATGTTCTTAGGGTGTGCTGACAAACATTTAGGGGGGTTCAGCCCACCAAGGGGGCCCTCCCTGACTCAGCCCACCCGAAAAGTTTTCTAGAACCGCCACTGCCAGGCGCTCCCTCCTCCATCTATGTGCCTAATCCCTTCACTTCACACAGGTCACACACACACACACACACACACACACACACACACACACACACACACACACACACACACACACACACACACACACTGTAGCAACGAAGTAGCCCTTCACAGTCAACAATCGTTCTCCCCAGCCCCCACTCAGGTTGAAACTGTGAGGTGAGCATTGAGCAGTCAGAGTCGTTAGTTACTCAATTAGCGCATATTGATATGCAAATTAGCGCATACCGTTGTAGTAGCTAAACAAAATAACTTGTCACTGTGCCTGCCAGACAGGTGACTATAGGCAAGGCTACCATGACACACCCAGCCAGCCAGCCATCATGCTAGCTCGCAGTAAAGCGGGTCTAAATGGATGCAATGTCTTTTGAGAAACAACATGGGCATAAGTGAAGAACATATTTTCAAACGGGTCTCTTGTTTTCTGAATGAAATTAAGCCCTTCAGAATCGCAAGTGGCTGCTTTACACAGCCTGTCTGATGTGATGATGACGATATGCTATAGACAAGTTTACGCGCTTGGCACGCCTTTCTTTCTTTCTTTCTTTCTTTCTTTCTTTCTTTCTTTCTTTCTTTCTTTCTTTCTTTCTTTCTTTCTTTCTTTCTTTCTTTCTTTCTTTCTTTCTTTCTTTCTTTCCCTATTTTGAAGCGAACCAACTTCTAACCAGTCAGATTTGTAGAAAATGTGTATGATTGATTGCTATATAAGCTGATTCACACACAAGAGTTTGAGTAAATCCAAAAAGAGACAATTTGCATGCATGTGTGATGAAATGGCGTTAAGTAGCCTAACTAAATAATACAATGTGATTTTCAAATGTTCGTTTCCAAGACAATTAAGTCTTCAGTGAATCCTCATTTGTTGTTTTTTCCATAGATCATGGATATACGAATGTTTTTCAAAAAAAAAAACACCCAGGTTCAGGTGAGAGTAAGGTCAAAACGATGTTACTGACCTGACTGCATTGCCCTCAGCAACCCAATATTCAATTAGCATAAATGTTATAAATTGATATGGATAAATCTATGCCTCTTATTAGAATTAGATTATGCGTACTCTGGTTGGTTGGTTGCTTGCTTGCTTGTTACATTTGCCTTTTGGTTGACAGCACAAAGAGGGAGAGAGGATAGTGAGGGAGAGGAGGAGAGAGTGCAGAACACCACATACAGTAAGTAGTCTACAGTGGTGCTTCTGTTTTGTCCACATTCATTGCAGTGGATGAGTTCAAATAACTAAGCAGTATTGATATACTGTTATCATGTGATTTCTCAGATTGCCATTTTCTCCTTGTGATTGTCAAAGTGCAAAGAGGGCCCACAATGGAAATAAGCCTCTGGACTTTCTTGTGTTTTTTTTACCCTCTGTGATTACATTACATAACATTACATTACATTACATGATTGTTCATGTATTGTTATGTTGTCATTGTTGTTCTTGTGCCAAGTGTGGTATTGCCAAATAAAATCAATCTATCAATCAGGGAGAGAGGAGGATGGAGAGAGAGAGGACAGAGAGAGAGAGGACAGAGAGCAAAAGCAGGAAGAACCAGGTGAGAAAGTGGACAGATAGTGAAGTCAAGATTGTTACAGTGGCAATAATGAGAGCGTGACCGTTTTGCAGAGAAAAACATTCCATTAATCACAATATAATTGTACATGTATTCCATGGATTGTATGTGTTTTTCTACACTAAATGCAGAAGTACACACATATATCAATGTATACGTTATTCTAAACAAGACAACTACACTTAACGGTACACTTGTATAGTTAACTGTATGTGTATCTTCTAATACAAGGAGAAAGAGAAGAACAAGGAGAGTCTCTGGGAGATGAAAGAGAGAGAGAGCAGACCAGAGAGACAGATGAAGAGACAGATGAAAAGACAGACACAGAGCGGCATACTGGCCACCAAGCCAAAGCAGCAGGGTTTCATGAGGTTTCTTTTGATTTAGGGAATAAGGAGACAGGTCCTAAACAGTTAAAGTTGCCTCAGTACCCACAGGATCAGTTTGGCAAACAAAAAAGAGCCTTTCAACAAAACTGGTTCCAGAGTTTTAAATGGTTGGAATATTCTTCTCGAGCAAATGCTGTTTTCTGCTATGCTTGCCGGGTATTTGGTAAAAATCTCTACAAGGATGAATTTGTGAGGGGTGGTATGAAGAATTGGAAAAACGCAATGAGCAAATTTCACAAACATGAAAACTCCCAGTCACACAAGGACAGTGTAGTTTGCTGGAACAGCTACAAAGCAAGTATTTCAAAAGGCAATGTTGTAGAGCAGATAGAGGGAGCAAGTTCCACTGCAATCAGTGAACGAAGGGAATACCTGGAACGTGTTGTGGCAGTGACCTGCATGTTGGGGAAGCAAGGATTAGCATTTCGGGGTCATGATACAACAGATGAAAGCGACAATAAAGGAAACTTCCTAGAGTGCATGGCACTGTTGAGGCAGTTTGACCCTTTCTTGCAGAAGTATGAACCCCCACAAAACACCACATACCTCTCAAGTCTAAGTCAGAATGAGATGATAGAGTGTTGTGCACAAGAGGTAACTGCAACTATTGTCAGTGAGATGGAGGAGTCAAACATGTATGCCATTATGGTTGATGAGGCCAGAGATGGAAAGACAGAGCAGTTGGCACTCTGTGTCAGGTATGTTACCACTGAGGGTACAGTGAAGGAGAGGCTCCTAGCCCTTACAGAGATGTCCAAATTTGATGCTAAATCAATAGCCGCTGCAATTGAGAGTCAACTGGTAGAGAAAGGAATTCATCATTTGAAATGTGTGGCACAGACTTACGATGGGGCAGCAGTCATGAGTGGGGCAGCTGGGGGTGTGCAAGCCCATTTTCGAAAGCAGCACCCTGAAGCGATATATGTGCATTGCTATGCTCATGAGTTGAATCTTGTCTTGTGTCACACTTGCAGAGCGATTTCTGAGGCCACAGAGCTTTTCAGCATGCTGGAAAGTGTCTACTCCTTTTTTAGTGTCTCACTTGTAAACCACCATAAATTTGTAGACACCCAAAGAAAATTGGGATTACAGCCAAGTGAGCTTGTGCAGTTGTCGAACACGCGTTGGGCATGCCAGGTTCGTTCAGTCAAAGCAGTGCTTACAAATTTCCCTGCTATACTTGAGTGCCTCTCCACCATAAACACACCTCTGGCTTTGGGATTGAAGGGAAAACTGTGCAAATTCTCCTCAGTGTATTTGCTGAATGTATTCCAGGATCTCCTGTCAGTAACAGAAGGTTTACACAGGTACCTACAGAAGCACACCATCGACCTTGCTGAAGCAGTGTCAAACAAGGATGCAGTGCTTTGCCGCTTTTGCACTAGGACTTACTTGGCCCGACTCGGCTCGGCGCGGCTTTACACGGTTCCACTGTGTGTTTTCGCACAGCCAGGGGAGAAGCGGGCAGGTTTGGGTGAAGCTGCTGTGACGTACTCGATTGCGCAACACCTTTGTTCACGTCAGCGCTGATCAGAAATCAGCTGGAGCCGGAGCGGCTGAGAGTAAAACAGCCCGTCTACATCGCTTTTTTAATTTTTTCTCGACAGCCACCAGGTTTATGAACATCTGCACCTCAGAGTTGGATCACCAAACAGACGTTTTGTGCTTTATAATAAAATCGCCGCGAGCCGCGGGTCGCCTCGCTCTGACTCCCGCTTCCTGATTCAAACGTCTGACGGCCCCGCCCCCCGACCAATCAGAGGCGCGGAGGGTGGTGACGTCCCCGCCCCCCGACCAATCAGTGGCGAGGAGGGTGGTGACCTCAGAAATAGTCCCTTCTCAGCCCGCTAAGAACCTGGCTGAAATGGTTACAGAAAAAAGTACCGACTTGGAGCGGCTCTACACGTCTCAGCCCTAGTGCGAAAGCGCAAAACGGGGCCATAGCGGGTAGAACCGGGGAGAAGTGAGACTAATGCAAAAGCGCCACTTGATTCCCTTAAGGAGAAACGCTACGATGCCACTGCTGGAGATCTTCACACTAGAACAAAGAACTTATGTGAGGCTAACCAGATAGCAGTCCCAGAGCCATCTTCTGGACAGAGACGGAAGACAAAGCGCATGGATGACTTTGTTGTTGAGTCGACTTGCGGGGCAGGTAGTGCAGTCAGGGATTCTTCAGAGTCAGAAGAACTCAAAAGGAAGTTGTTCTTTCCTTGTCTGGACAGGATGGTGTCTGAACTGGAGAAGCGTTTTTCAGATGTTGATGATGACTTGATTGAGGGAATTCAGGCTTGCAGTCCAACCTCAGCCGACTTCTTGTCTTTGCCACATTTGTCAAAACTGGCACGGCATTACCACATTGACCTCCAGGCTGGGGAAGTGATGGTTGCCACAAACCTCCTGAGGCGCAAGAGAGAGGCTGGTGCAGTTCCAGACATTCTTACAGTGTACAAACTACTGGATCCTGAGATGTTCCCTACATTGAAAGCTGTTATTCAGGTTGCCTTGACCATCCCAGTTAGCAGCTGTAGCTGTGAACGGTATTTCAGTGCCTTGCGTCGGCTCCATACTTGGCTCAGGGGGACCATGGGGCAAAGCAGACTCCAGCACCTGGCTGTGATGTCAATAGAGAAGGAGGTGCTTGAGCGAGTCAAACACCAAAAGGTGATAGATAGATTTGCCACCCTCAAAGTGAGGCGACACACCTTAATTCTCAGAAAATAGTACGGCTGTTCCCCGGTGAAACCACAGTTATCAATACGATAATTGAGAGAGGTTAGGATAGTTCCAATCGTTGTCAATCAGCCAAAGGTGTGAGAATATTTATTCATGATGTTACAAGTTCAACATAATATGCTTATCTTGCAATGTAGCCGCATATTGAACACAAGCAGAAAGGTGAACGTCAGCCGTGTTATGTTTGTTAAAATTATCTTTATTTATTATTTATTTTTGCTTTAAAACCATTTTTGAATTTTCTTGCTTTAAGTTCATGAAAAAAAGTGGCATTCTTGTTTTTTCCCCACAATAATTTCATAATACCATATATGCCATTGTTGTAGTGCTGTTGTTCAATATTAAAGTACATTTTCTCAGATTTATTGGTGTCTTTCTAATCACACAGTTGAATAGTCAGTGTTTCCAATACACTGATCTATTTGTGGTAGTATGTACACCCTAAATAGATTTTGACCCCCACAAATACTGCCACATATTAATTTCAACTAGTTGACTGCAAACTCCTGCTTTAGCTTACAGTATATTATTATCTTGTCGGAATATTATTCCAGCCAATAAGTTAGGAAGTTCCATTTGATTTGATTTAATTTTACTTTTGTTTTGCCTACAAAGCAAAATGTTATTTTACTTGAGTCTCCCCTGAATTTTGGTTTTTATATATATTTTTGGTATTATTTATGCAAGCAAAATTCTACCATAACCTGTATGCAGAATATATATAGGGAAACAATTATTTTTTCATCGCTGTAAAACCACAGAACAGTAAAGAAGATATTGATGTGTAAAGGTCTTCATAGTCTCTTCATTTTGACCTCAAAGTGCACCAGATTGATCCATTTTTACTTAAAATCTACAAATTTTTCTTCCGGGATCTTCCCAGAGCCACCGCTCTACGTCATCGCCCCCAGAATGCATTGCGCAGGTAAAACATGGTGCCTCCCGCAGGTCAAAATATGTGATAAACATTGTAGATTTTTAAAGCAATTACATTATTTTATGTGTTTCTAACAACATATTTTAGTATAAGAGAACAATTGTGGCTAATTAGGGACTACAAGTCTTAATAACCAGGGTTCCTTTTAAGCTGTAAGCCATGATCAGCAATATTAAAATAATAAAAAGCTTGCAATATTTCAGTTGATTTGTAATGAATCCAGAATGTATGACATTTTTGTTTTTGTAATTGCATTACAGAAAATCACAAAATTCAAATTTTCTGAGACAGGCCTGTAGCCCAAACGCCTCACATTCAAAAGTGAACCCAATAGGGACCCAAACATTGAATGTTTCACTGGTTTTATCAATAATGCAGTCATTGGTTAGTATACTGGAGAAATGTTTCATAGTTCCTACTTTGCCTTGTTGTGCTGCAGCTCTTCAACAGCAGCTTTATGCTCATCATGCATCTTTCCTCTTCAACTGCATTTGAGATCTTTTTTTATCGTCTGATCTTTGGAAAAGTAATCTGCTGCTTCCACATTTAAATAACTCAGTTGTCGTGGATACTCATTATTTCAAATGCATCCAAACAGAAATCATAATTTAAATCACTAAGACTAAGAAGATATGAAGAAGAGAGTTTGGCAGAGCAGCTGCAACAGGCTCCAAAATGAGCGACGTTATTCTTAAATCAGATCAGAGATCACTTAAACGTTGATGAAATCTTATTAAAGAAAGTCAACTGAAGTATTTTCACATCCACAATAGGAAGTGGATTTAAGATATTGGAATACAGAGCTATAGCCTTTAGAAAAATCACTTTTCTTCAAAGCTAATTTGGAATAAAGAATTAAGAATTTAGCAAGTTTGTTTTTTCTCTATATTGTCCTGGTTTTCCTCATTCTTATTTTGATTAAATACTTTTTTCTCCATATTTTCTCCAAACAATGCACACAAAAATACCTGTTTTTGTTTTTTCCCCCAATCATCTTGCATTACTTTTGCAACTGGATTTAAAGGAGACCTATTGTGGCATTTAATGTATATTTTAAACAGGCCTTGAATGTCTTAAAAACAATCTAAAGCTTGTTTTTTCTACATAAATTAGAAATTCAGCCTGTCGGCCATGTCTCTAGTTTTACCGCTTCTAGCCTCATTATCTGTGAGGGATTCTGAGGGGGCGGGGCTATGATAATGAGGCTCTGTGCTGATTGGCTGCCTGAATGACGTGTAGCAGGGGAGGAGGGAACAAAGCCTCGCTCCGGGGAGAAGAGCAGCGGCTCCGTACACTATTAAAGCGTGTCCCCCATGCGATGCGAGCGAGCGTCAGCGACAAAATCGTTTCCATTGCTTTATTTTCTATTGGACTGTCCTAACTGGCCGCGAGTTTAACGGTTTCAGTGTGGACAGAGAGTGTCCGATGTCACGCAGCTCGATGCGATAGTCGGACGCTCGCATGCAGTTGTGACACGGTGTAAACGACTCGCGTCGTTTTAACGGTTCTGCATTAAATCGACACGTACCCTACACCGTAGGCTCTGCGTTGGTGTAACGCGGAACCATAAATCAGCCTTTAGTTCCCTGAAGAGGGAACGGGTCACCTCCTCTTCACACTAACAGTTCTTTACTCCGATTCCCCCATCATTTCATTTCTTATGTTACAAGACAAATGAATCATGTTAACTGTAAAGAAATCACAACACTGAATGTTCACAAATGGAAACTTTATTGTTAAAAAAAAAAACATTTATGCACTATTGCTGGCTCAAGGAAGGACAGTGCGTCTTCTGAAGGTGTCGTACATAAACAACTTCAGGTGCTTTGCTTGGAAGATCTGAAACCATAAACAGAAAAAAATTACTAATAGAGCTAAGCTAAATACTTAACCCATGCAAAGATCATACTTGTAGACAAATATAAATAACATAAAAAATTAACGTCACTTACCGCTGACTCGTGTGCAGTTGCCGGGTCAGTGCTGTTGGTACTGATCCTTTTATGAGGGTAAGTGTCGATGCAAAACCTCATTTTTACTGTCCCTCGCTGTGGAAACCGCCACACGATACACTTATACGCTTCGAAACAATGGCGGAAGCTCTGACCGGCGGAGTTAGTTGTGGCCGTGGTTTCAGCAGCTGAGGCCGACCGAGGCGTGGTTTGCATTTTGCTAACGTAACGAAAATGCGCAAATCTGAACGGCTTATAAAAGTCACATGACACTGGAAGGATCTTCCGGGCGGCTGTACAGACACTGCAGAATTTGGTTGCTTTCCTCCTTCTCTGAGTTGGCAGGGTGTGGGGAAACCACTTTATATATGTTAAAGCAAGAGAAAACGTGTTTTTCATAATAGGTCCCCTTTAAAGTAGTTCTGTCTGTGAGAAAGCACTGGGTTGAGGGTAGGGTTGCCACCCGTCCCGTAAAATACGGAATTGTCCTTTATTTGAGAAAAAAATGTTGCGTCCCGTATTGAACTAATACGGGACACGATTTGTACCGTATTTTCCTTAACTTTTACACCATATTCTAGTTGAATTATTGAAATAAATTAACCTTTACACCATATTCTAGTTGAATTATTGACATAAATTAACTTTTACACCATATTCTAGTTGAATTATTGAAATAAATTAACTTTTACACCATATTCTAGTTGAATTATTGAAATAAATTAACTTTTACACCATATTCTAGTTGAATTATTGAAATAAGTTAACTTTTACACCATATTCTAGTTGAATTATTGAAATAAATTAACTTTTACACCATATTCTAGTTGAATTATTGAAATAAGTTAACTTTTACACCATATTCTAGTTGAATTATTGAAATAAATTAACTTTGACACCATATTCTAGTTGAATTATTGAAATAAATTAACTTTTACACCATATTCTTCACCTGTAGGCTATATTCTACATCTGGGCTGATGTGGACATACGTAGCATAGGAGGATATTTCAGTTGCTAGTATGGTTGTCTGTCTGTACAGTCATGCAAGTTCAATGCTATTAAAGCACTTTAAACTTTAAATCAAAGTATTTTGTTTTTTCATATAAAATACACAATAAAACACATTTTTATTCAGTTTAGAAGTTTTGGGGCTTTTTTTTTGGCTCCTGCGCTGCTGAAATCAGGGCGTCCCTTATTTCTATTTCTGAAAGGTGGCAACCCTAGTTGAGGGGTAACTTTTTTTTTTCAGCAGTTTTTACTTGATGTACTGGTCTCCATCTGTCAGCTGGCTGCAGTGTCGTGACTCGTGCTCTTCAGCTGAAGACGGAGGTTTTGAACAAAACCAAGCCATTTAATACCTCTCCTCTGTCCTCTGGGACACCAGTGCCATGTGGAGTCGGTGATGTCACAACTCCACTTCCTGTCAATTTGAGATTTCAAATCATTTCTTTCACTCAGCCCTACATGTACATATAATCCTGTCACAAATATCTGCAGATCTCTGCAGAACAGCGTGAGACGAAATAATTGTCCAGTAGGTATTTATTCACTGTATTAAATTTCACAAAATATATTCTACTATTGAACAATTAACCCGTTTTCTCTGACATGAATCTGCATAAATGAAACAAATGCAGTGCCAACAGAAGCAACGTAGTTTGCGCTTTCCTGTGTTTTTTTTTTTTTTGGGTCCTTCGCTGGATGCAAACAGACATTTTTTGGACTAATCATTCAACAAATATCTGCGATCAAAGGGATGTTTCCAGCCCACAGACCACCAGACGGCAGGAGGATTAATTACATTTTGGTCACTACCAAGGTCTGGGATTTTTGCCATCGTATGATTATGATCTTTGAGCCAAAACAATCGGTAGTTTAACGTGGTGAAAGGAAGGAAGTCCAACTGCTGTAATCCCCAAGTTGGCAATTTTAAGAATATTTTTCATATAGTTTTCCAACCAAACAAGGAAATAAGTGAGGTTGCTCTCCATCCTTCTCTTACTCTATCAGATAATGAGTTTTACAAACATTATCACACTTTTAAACCTGTAGCTGGTTTCCCCAAATATAGGCACATTCCTGTTTATTTATTCCATCAGATTTCTATATATATGTATAATCAGTACTGGAGTTGAGGGGGGATGAGGGGGGATGAGGGGGATGGCATCCCCCCTGAAATAAAAACGGTCCATTTCATCAATGAATGTGGTTTTACTGCTATTTCAACATTTAGAGTCATCACAAAAAAAACCCACCAGAAAAATAACTTATTTGACCATTTTCACCTGTTTCAAGTAAATTGTCACTTGAAATAAGTAGAAAATCTGCCAGTGGGACAAGATTTATCTTCTAATTACTAGCAAAAAAAATCTTGTTCCAGTGGCAAATTTTTCTACTTATTTTAAGTGAAAATCTACTTGAAGCAGCTGAAAATTGTGGTTTTTTCCAGTGATGAGTCTTGTTTTAAATGTAATGAGATACTAAAATTAGACATTTTAACTAGAAATAAGACAAATATTCTTGTTAAGATTTTGAGTTTTTGCAGTGATCCATTTTACTTATCCTGTGAAGGACAGAGTCATATTGATAAGTTCAGAAAAGTGTTTTTTATTGTTGTGTTTTGATGTATTTGATGTAAGCCCAGTGGATATTTAAAGCTTACAGAAGGCTGCATTTAACTGCTGCTATGTCATTCCTGCAGTATTTCTGCAGGTGTTTTGGTCACTGCTATTATTTGTAATATATTATATTATTTGTAATCAGCACAAATTATCTGTCCCCATATGATACAATCCACCATCCCCCCTGATTTTTTTTTACAACTCGAGTACTGTGTATAATATATATATAAACTGTATATCCAACTAATCAATACTATCAAACAGATTGTATCCATTTTTGTATGGAGAGTGAGGAGGTGTGATCAATACCTATGCAGTGGGTGGTGCATATAAAAGAAATCAGCTTCATGCAAATGCATGTGTCCAGCGTGAGAGTGTTACCCCGTCAGAGTAGACACTGTTCTCCTACGTTAGTTAGTGATGCTTCTGGACAGGTTGCCGGTTCATCGTAGTGTCCAAAAGAGCAATGAGAGGCAGAATTATAATGAATATAAATTATAACTACTACATACATTTGCACTCTGTGTTCCTCAAACAATAGAAACGCCATAAAAACAGTGTCTCTATATTATTTATTTTCCTGCTCCACTAACATAACTAACATGAATAATGTTTTTGGCAGAATTTGGCTTTCTGTTTCCCACAGGTTTGGTTGATGTGCACAGAGGATATTGCTAGAGGATATTGTAATAAAGCCAACTTTTACAACAAATAAGCCTCTTTTTTTCCAAATTGTTCCCCTATGGAGAAGTCAGAGTGGGTCAAACACTACCCGCGATGAGCAAGACGTGGCGTTCTAATAAAATATATGCTCATATTCTCTGTAAGTGTGTAAAAGGAGCTTGTGTTCCACTGTAAGAAATGTAAGACATTTCATAGCCCCACCTTCGTTCTGCTGTCCTAATGCTGGAATACAGTCTCTGTTAAATAAAATTGTTCTTCTGTAATGACAAAGATATTTTTCTGTGATTTAAGAGCAATTTTGTATTGAATTTGTTTCGCTTTTATATGGCATTATTGTTTGTGAGATTAGATTGTTTAGCTGAGTTTTTCTTTAGGTGAAGACAATGAAGAGAAACAAGTGTTTTAAAACTGATGTTTTTCCTCAAAGTTTTAGTGATCTTAGGTATTTGCTGAGTTAACATCTCAAGTAAGAAACAACGCTGATACAAATATTGTGCTTGATCTACTTAAAAAAAACTTTTTGCATGAGATTATTATGTAGATCAAGAAAGACTAGTCTTTGTATAAACAACTTAATTTTATGCATGTAAATAATACATTTTGCAAGTACAGTCAACTTAATTGTGTTAAGTTTACTTTATTTATCAAAATTAAGTTGACTTTAAAAAGAAAAAAAAGGAAAAAAAGAAAAGAAATTAAAAAGGGAAAAAGAGAAAAAAGAAAAAAAGGAAAAAAAAGAAAAAAAGATGAAAAAAAACTAAAAGAAAAAAAGAAAGAAAATTTAAAAAAGGAAAAAAAAATTAAGTTGACTTTACTTGCAAATTAATTTTGTACATAATAAAAATTAAATAGTTTATACAAAGACTAGTCTTTCTTGATCTACATAAAAATCTTGTGCGAAAAAGTCGCCTTAAATTTTTTTAAGTAGATCAAGCAAGATATATTTTACTGTGGTGTTCTACATAAAACAAATAAAGCATGTTTCATCTAAACGTTGGTCAATCTGCCTAATAGATTTAAATTGTTAAAGTAAAAGTAAATACAACAAGATCATTGCTTGTTGTTTGTGTGTAAATTAAACGATTGCTGGGATTCACATAAATACTGCTTGTTAAGGAAAAAATTCACAATGTCTTGTTTTTTGAACAAATGCAGATTGAGTTCAAAACTAGATGTATTCATGTAAAGCAACAAACTTCATTTTTAATTGTTAATATCACAGATTTAAATATGTTATATTTACATGCGCTTAGATTTATTTTTTCCAGTGAATCAGCAGGATATATATGGCTGAAAGTGTGACATGTTTAGGTTTCTTTAACTACAGATGTTTCCACAGATAAGGTTCGACATCTGCACCTATAACGTAAAGAACACCTCCCTTTTTTTAGTATAAAAATGGATCAATGATCACTGTGTGCATTTCTCTTCTACTTATGTGGTTTGAGAAAAGTGTACCTGGAAAACATTTAGTCATGATATAATAAAGCTTGTCTTAACATTTGATTCTGTTCACTGGCTTTCTTATGCAAGTTCAACCTTCAGAAATCTGGGAGTGACCTTTGATAATACTACTACTCTACAAACAAATCAACAAAGTGGTGAGGACTAGTTTTTTTTCCAGTTGGCCAAAGTTAAAATGTTTCCAAGTGGACATGACCAGGAGAAGGCCGTCCATGCCCTAATTAGCTCACGCTTGGACTATTGCAACGCATGTTATGTTAAGAGTCTCCCAGTCTCCTCTTAATCGCCTTCAACTGGTGCAAAATGCTGCAGCCGTATTTTAACCAACACCAAACAGATGTGTGCACGTCTCTCCTGTCCTTAACTCCCTTCATTGGCTTCCCGTCCTTAATAGAATTGATTTTAAACTTTTGATATGTTTTTAAAACTCTTAACGGACTCGCACCCTTGTATTTATCCGAGCTTTCAACTGTCTGTACACTGATACAAATATTGTAATTGATCTACTTAAAAAAATTACGGCAACTTTTTGCATGAGATTATTATGTAGATCAAGAAAGACTAGTCTTTGTATAAACTACTTAATTTTTTGTATGTAAATAATACATTTTGCAAGTACAGTCAACTTAATTGTGTTAAGTTTACTTTATTTATCAAAATTAAGTTCACTTTAAAAAGAAAAAAAAGAAAAAAGAAGAAAAAAAGGGAAAAAGAGAAAAAAGGAAAAAAATAAGAAAAGAGAAAAAAGGAAAAAAAAACAAAGAAAAAAAATTAAGATGACTTTACTTGCAAAAATTAAGTTGACTTTACTTGCAAATCAATTTTGTACATACTAAAAATGAAGTAGTTTATACAAAGACTAGTCTTTCTTGATCTACATAAGAATCTCATGCGAAAAAGTTGCCTTAATTTGTGGTGTTCTATTTAAACAAATAAAGCATTTTTCATCTAAACGTAGGTCAATCTGTCCAATAGATTACAATTGTTAAAGGAAAAGTTAATTTTACATAAATACTGCTTGTTAAGGAAAAAATGCACAATGTCTTGTTTTTAAAACAAATGCAGATTAAGTTCAAAACTAGATGTATTCATGTAAAGCAACACACTTCATTTTTAATTGTTAATATCACAGATTTAAATATGTTATATTTACATGCACTTAGATTTATTTTTTTCAGTGTAATCCCAGTAGAGCCGAGCTCCCCAGAGTTGTTACTCTTCTGAACTCTACCCTCCTCTGATCCTCATTACACCTCTATCTGCACTATAGACACTTTATGCCATTTGTTTACTCTCCCAAATCAATGTGCACCGAATATTTGCACTAGTTTAGCAACCTCAGATAGGTTGTTTCTATCTCTGCATTATTTAATTCATAATCTGTATACAGGACTGTCTCAGAAAATTAGAATATTGTGACAAAGTTCTTTATTTTCTGTAATGCAATTAAAAAAAACAAAAATGTCATACATTCTGGATTCATTACAAATCAACTGAAATATTGCAAGCATTTTATTATTTTAATATTGCTGATCATGGCTTACAGCTTAAGAAAACTCAAATATCCTATCTCAAAAAATTAGAATATTCTGGGAAACTTAATCTTAAACTGTTTTTTTTAAATTGCATTACAGAAAATAAAGAACTTTATCACAATATTCAAATTTTCTGAGACAGTCCTGTATTTAGAATGAGCTTTTATCAACATAGACACAGTTATTTTCTCATTCTCTTGAGGTTTAAATCCTCGGCTATAATCATAAAATACTATTGATTTCCAGGCAGCATTAATCATTGTTATTACATGTATTATCATTCAAGTTACACTCGTCAATCGCCAATTTTGGTAGTGTCAATTTAACACTTGAATATAACAAAGTATTTTTGATTAATTGAAGGAGTGGGATGGGAATTGCTTTATAAATCTTATTATATTCCCTCTGAGTACAATTTATATTTTTCTAACCAAGCCCTGTAGTCCAAAAGACCTCCATCAGAATCCATCATATCCTTATTTATTATTTTAATATTGCTGATTATGGCTTACAGTTTAAGATTAAGATTCCCAGAATATTCACATTTTTTGAGATAGGATATTTGAGTTTTCTTAAGCTGTAAGCCATGATCAGCAATATTAAAATAATAAAAGGCTTGCAATATTTCAGTTGATTTGTAATGAATCCAGAATGTATGACTTTTTTTTGTTAATTGCATTACGGAAAATCACAATTAAGTTGACAAAACAGTCAACTTAATTGTGTTAAGTTTACTTTATTTATCAAAATTAAGTTGACTTTAAAAAGAAAAAAAAGGAAAAAAAATAAATTAAAAAAGGGAAAAGGAGAAAAAAAGGAAAAAAAGATTAAAAAAACAAACAAAAAAAACAAAAAAAGAAAAAAATGTAAAAGGAAAATAAAATAAAATAAAAAAAATAAAAAATGAAGTTAACTTTACTTGCAAATGAATTTTGTACATACTAAAAATTAAGTAGTTTTTACAAAGACTAGTCTTCTTGATTTACATAAAAATCTCATGCGAAAAAGTAGATAAGCTGTAAACCATGATCAGCATTATTAAAATAATAAAAGGCTTGCAACATTTCAGTTGATTTGTAATTAATCCAGAATGTATGACATTTTTTCTAATTTTCTGAGACAGTCCTGTATACTGTATTTACTATCATACTTTCTGTCGCACTTCTGATTGGATGCCAAACTGCATTTCGTTGCTCTATACTTGTGTACATGTGTAATTAATGACAATAACGTTGAATCTAATCTAATCTGAGGTCAACCGATCTACTTTTGCTGGAAGTCCCGAGGTTCAAATATAAGCACTGGGGTGATGGAGCTTTCTCCACTGCAGAAAACGACTTTCACCTGTCGGTGAAAAGCCCAGATTATTCTCGCCCAGGTGGGAATCACAACACAAGACACAAGCTTCTGGAAAGATTTAATCTCTCTTACTTTCACTGTTCTAACAAACAGGATGATGCCAGATGGAGAAAATGCTGCTAAATAAGTCCCATCAGTCACTGAGGCTAATATCCGTGATGATGCGAGAGGTCGCACGGACGACAGTCGCTTGAGGCTCTGTGATAACTTTAACGAGGACGTTTGACATGGCGGTGAAAACTGACAGGAACAGGAGACCGTTAATGTGCATGCATTTCTTAACCAGCTTCATTGAGGTGAAGTGAAACAAACCCAAGAGTAAAAGATGGCATATACATCTGTTCAAACACACACACACACACACACAGATGCTGAACAGAGCTTCCCACCAGAGCAACAGCTCTTCCAGCTGACTGAAGTCTAGCTCAAATAATACTGACATTTCACAATGTCTCTTAATTTCTTTACATTTTATACATTTATAGGGGAGATTTTTAAAGGACTAAACTTTTACCCGCGCATGGGGGTAAAGGCGTAATTAAAAAAATAAATTATTACCTTGATAAAGCAAAAATAAAAGATTTCATATTTGCTGTGTGTGGTTGTGGTCGTCGGGGCTGCAGTACCGCAGCCGTCCAGCAGGGGGCGGTGTTAACACTATCTGACCTAACAAGACGAGATAAAAGGTTGAACCTCGTCGCAAATTATATTTATGTGAATAGAAATATATTAACTTCTTAAATCTATTTTTGTTTGAAAATAAAAGTGAATGATAATAATGTGACTTTTAAACAAAATATAAAATAGTCTCATTAGTAAAGCCATATCCCTTCATCCCTTTTTTTTTTTTGTGTTATTGTCAACAAACCCCAGGAGAAGACATTTGACCGACAATATATATATATATATATATATATATATATATATATATATATTTGCTCAACTCTACTTTGGATTGGCTCTTGTACTTTGTAGAATAAAGTAAAAAACCATCAAGTTCATTCTGGAAACTTTCACACTCAACATTGACAAAATGTGATCATCATAACATTCAAATGAGCAGCTGCATCTGTTAAAAAAGCCTCAAAAAAATTGTGTTTATTTTTTAATGAACCGGACAACATATTTTTAACTAGAAGTTACTTAAAGAAAACGGTGAAAAGCACTAGCAACTGTTTCTTTTAACTGCAAAATGAATACAGCAGCAAACACGAGGAGGGAACTTCCTAAAATAACGTTCGTCAGGCTTTTGGATTCAACCACTTTTGAACTTTTCATGAGATTTGCTGACAATAGTAAAAAATAAACATCTAAGTACCACCACACCAGATCTGGGAGAGGGCGACGTTTATGCTTCAAATATCAACACCCAGAGAATGATTTCACACGACAGTAGCTCACAACGGTGGTTTTCTTTGAGTTAAACCCCCAAAAATGGACAAATGTTACTGAATATGTTTCTATATTTTCTTCACGAAGCCTAGATCTATGATGCACATTTCTGTTTTCCCTTCCTGGGGGGGGCGACACAGCGACACAGCGCTCCGCACTGTCAAAAAGGGGGGAAATAGTCCACAACTCTCCTCGCCGTCTGCTGCTTTCACCGAATCACCGATGCTCGGAGGAGTTTCTGGGGGCGTTTTTCCAGGTGATGCTAAAGAGAGTCCGTTGACCCGTCCACGCTTGGGTTTTTGTAGATTGAGGAGTGAGAAGGAGAGCAAAGGAATGGTTTGGGGGGGGGTCAGCTGATCCCACAAAGCTCCACCAACGGCGACTGTTCCCATAAAGTGTCTGCTTGTCTATCTTTGTGAGGACCGGAGAGGCCGTCTGGATGCTCGAGCTTCACTGTGCAAAATGTGCTGCAACGCCAAATCCTGACACTAGTGATGAGTTGAATGATCCCTGAAAGAAAGTCATGTCGTCCAGAAACCGCCCCCCACTCCCCACGTCTCCCTTCTTCACGGTGGAGTCACACTCAACTCCATGTTTTCAAAACTCCACATTCACTCATTCTGCACAGTGAAGACACAAAAGCAGCACCGTACACATTCTTCTACCATCATCTTTTATAATTGCTATAATAATTACAGCTCTAAAGGATCTACTTCGAAATCAGACTCACTGGTCCTCCCGTATTTATATAAGTCTTTGCATTTGAAAGTGTTTGAGACTTATTTCAGTCAGTTTAACACATTTTAAACGGCCCGACAGGTGACGAGAAGTCAGTAGCTAATCAGAATCATGACGATGCACCACATCCTGCGATCTCTCCATGGGTTAAATGACACTCAGATTTTAGGTAAGGACGTGGATCCGTTATTTCTTCCTTCTTTTTTTTTTTTTTTCTTTTTCTTAAATCGTGAGGGTTAAGCTTAAGGAATGCATCGTATCGGTGAAGGTCCTCACAAGTATAGAAATGTGTGTGTGTGGTGCAGGTTCTCCGTATCGTCTTTGCGTCTTTGAAGCCGCTCTTGGCTCCGGTGTCTCGCCTGCTAGCCGACCGTTACCATGGTAATATCCTGAGGAATCCCGCCGCGGCAAAACCTGCACCAACCGTACAACCTGAACTAATTCACAATAAGCTATCTGTACGTGTGTGTGTGTGTGTGTGTGTGTGTGTGTGTCCACCTTTGTAAAGATCAATTAGATCAATTAGACTTCGGGTCCAATCATTTTTTTTTTCCTTCTTTAAGCTGATGCCGTTGTATGGAGCAAAATCAAGGCCAAAAGTTTTGCTAATTTGAAAATAAAATTTGAACCTGAAAATTCTTTTTTACAGTTTCAATTTTTTTTTTTCAGTTTCTGATCTTTTTTTTTCAGTTTCACTTCTTTCTATTTTTCAGTTTCAGATCTTTTTTTTCAGTTTCAGATCTTTTTTTTTTCAGTTTTCAAAATTTTCTTCAGTTTCAGACTGAAAAAAAGTCTGAAACTGAAAAAAAAAAAAAGAATTGGAACTGTAAAAAAGAATTTTCAGGTTCAAAGTTTATTTTCAAATTAGCAAAACTTTTGGCCTTGATTTGGCTCCATACCGTTGTGGCTCGTCTTCACAATAAGACGAACCCTCACAAAGACAGAAATACATACATGTGTGTGTGTGTGTGTGTGTGCATGTGTGTGTGAGAGAGAGTGAGTGCATGAGTTCAGAACTACGCCAGATTGTCGTCTCGAAGGCTCTCCAGAATCCCGATCAAACTCTCCAGTCCGAACACGTAGCCCTTGTCCGGCCCGTCATGCACCGCCGTGTCGCCGCGGAAACCCTTGAAGGTGGAGTGGGCGAAGTCGATCATGCGGAGATCCACCAGGGGGGGCTGCTGCGGGGGCTGCAGCTGCTGCTGCTGCACCTGCTGCTGCTGCACCTGCTGCTGTAGCTGCTGCTGCTGCACCTGCTGCACCTGCTGCACCTGCTGCTGTGTCGTGGGGGGGGTGGGGCCGCGGGCTGCGGGGGGAGAGTCTGAGTGCTGGCGGGGAGGGGCGGGGCAGTCTGAGCTGGGGGGCGGGGCTTGTGAGGGAGGGGGCGGGGCTTTGAGTCCGGGTCCCTGAGAAGACGACGAGCCCTGGTTTGGGTTCTGGCCCATGTCCGTTTTACAGGGAGCGTCCGGGGAAGGCGGAGCGTTGCATGCTGGGACGCAGCAGGACTCCGAGGGGGTGCCGGCGGTCTTCTGTTGCCAGGCAACGTGCGGCGCGGAGTGGAGGGTCGACCGTCCCTCGGGTTCCTGCAAGGACCATCAGACACCAGGACAAATCAACCAACGAGCAGGAAGACGCTCAGCTTTAACACAGACATGGCTCAAACTTTATTTCTAGACGATTTATTATTACTATTATTATTAGGGGTGGGACAATACGGGTAACTCACGATTCAATACTGTGGCGATATGTGGGCCACGATAACGATAATATCACGATATCTACGATATTCGATATATTGTAAGAAATTTCATCAACGATATATCACGATACATGTGACTGAAAAAGAAAAAATACTAGTGATGCACCGAAATGAAAATTTGTGGCCGAAACCTAAAATAATAATAAACACTTGGCCGAATACCGAACAATACCGAACATGGTTCTTCGCAGTTTTTCATTTATTTTGCCAATTTTTTCACCATTGCATAAATCAAATAAATTTGATTTAGGCATGCTTTTCAAAGAAAAAAATCTTTTACAAAATTACAAGGTAGAAAATATTTATTGAACATAAAAAACCGAACATTTTTTAATTTCCCAGCATTATGTTGTTTTGGTTTCACCTCCTGGTGAATGTTGGTAAAATTCTTATGTGGTTACTTTTTGGTTGGCCAACGATTTATGTTTGTGGTGCGCAACCGTTAAGGGAGCAGCCAGTCTATTTCCTTATATTACAACGCCGTTATTAATTGTTCGTTTTTTTTCCCACTTATTCCACCGAACACCGAAAGTGTTTTTTTGCCATTTTTGGCCGAACAATTTCGGTTACCGAACAATCGGTGCATCACTAAAAAATACCCATAAAAAGGAAAAGGTCGGTAGTTATGCATTTATTCAATGCCAAAACTTCATACAATGTACAAAGAAAGTGCATTTATATAGAGCCTCACTGCCTGCTAGGCTTGTAAATGTAAACACTGTACAGCTGGACAAATTAAAGTGCATGAACATTAATAACATGTTTTATATAAACCAAGACAGTGTACTGCTTTGTTTCTAATACTGAAAAGTCAGTAAGCAACTTAATTTTGCATAGTACCTCACTGCCTCCTAGTGTTGTAAATGTAAACACTGAACAGCTGGACAAATTGAAGTGCATGAACAATAGTGCAGTTACAACTGCGTAAATCTATTATGTGTGTTGTAATAAAATATCAATATTTGACGTCAGTTTATCGATTATTTATCGCGACAGAGAGCGTAACAATATATTGCAATATGGATTTTTTTCCCCACCACTAATTATTATTTGATTATAATAATGATTAATATTAATTAATTAAATTAATATTTATTATTACTAATTTATAGACAACCTGAAACTGAATATTATATAGACCCGTGATTCTCAACCAAGGGTCCGCGGACCCCTAGTGGTCCGTGGTGTAATTGCAAGGGGTCCGTGATAATAAAATATATATTTTTAAAAAGATCCTCTGACATTTATAGAAATAGATTATTATTTTACTCAAATGTGACCGAAACCTTTAGAAATCCACCTAAACTACATTATCTTCTTTTTCTCTTTCACAATCATCAGTCATTTAAATAAGAAATCTTGCACCGTTTGCATTGTTGAAGTTACTGCATGACACAAACGTTCATACAAATGTAACACGATCTGCATCCTTTTCAAATTATGACCCTTCATTATGACCCTTCTTAAAAATGCTTTTATTGTGAAATATTTGCAGGAAGCTGTTGGGGGGGAAACGCTCGTTAATTGTAAAGTTCAAGTTAGTGCTTGAAATTGCGGTAATATTAAAAAAAAAAAAAAAAAAAAAAAAAAAAAAAAAAGAAGACGATCAGCACAGTAACACAAAGATGAAGAAGAAAAAAAGAAGTAGACGACAATGGTTCGTATTAAAAAAAGACCGCTTGTTCTTGACGTAGCAGACTGAGCCACCGGAAAAGAAAAAGAAAAGCAAAAAGAGACTTTACAAAGAAGAATATGTCATGATATATGTCATATATCCTACATCATGTCTCTTCTGGTCACTTTTTCACCTGAAAATAGTCTGAGTTCAGGGCAAAATAACACATGTGCCGCAAGTAAGACTTCCCTTCCCTTCAAGCTTCGTAGCAGTTAGTTATTTGAGAGTTACTGCATCTATTCTGTTTCATAAGGTTGAAAAGATGCTTCATAAATATCCTGTTTAGTTACGTTTTTCTACCGAGGAGCCGCTACTGATTGGTGATTTTCATTTTCTTCTGGAAAAGGCAAGTTTCACCTTCCTAAGAGTTTATCACACATTTGCAGGGGCTCCAGGAACCCAAAAAGGTTGGAACCACTGATATAGACAATCAATAACTGAAAGTGGAGCTCCGCACACAATATGTAAATAAAAGAAATGGGTAGAAATGGGTTAAACATTTGATGAGGTTGTGGTTCCCGGGCTCACCTTTCCCTCGTAGATGATGAGGAGGGAGGACGAGTAGAAGCGGTAGGACGCCTGCTTCTCCAGCACGGCCTTCAGGCTCCGAAGCTTATTCAGGATCAGCTCAAAGAGCTCCCTCCTCAGGCCTTTTCCGTTGTGCAGGTACTGATAGAGCGCCTGGCGGAAGCCTTCGATCGACAGGCCGCGCCCGTAGTATTTGTTCCTGCAGAGGTAATGACCGGTGCTCAGCTGGTACACCTGCAGAGACGAGGAGACAAAGTGAAGCAGGAAATTGGATTATATGCTAAATAGTCTGAGGATTATGGAAGCCCATTTAGGCCAGTAAAAGAAAAAAATAAGATGAAATCTTAGCCTTAAAAATAAAAATATCCCCACGGTAACTCATAATTATGACATATAAAGTCACAATTATGAGATATAAAGTTGAAATTATGAGATAGAAGGTCATAATTATGAGATATAAAGTGGAAATTATGAGATAGAAAGTAAAAATGAGATAGAAAGTGGAGATTATGAGATATAAAGTGGAAATTATGAGATAGAAAGTAAAAATGAGATAGAAAGTGGAGATTATGAGATAAAAAAATCGAGATTATGAGATAGAAAGTCGAAATTATGAGATAGAAAGTCGAAATTATGAGATAGAAAAGTCGAAATTATGAGATAGAAAAGTCGAAATTATAAGATAAAAAGTCATAATTATGAGATAAAAAGTCATGATTTCATAATTATGAGATAAAAAGTCATAATTATGAGATAGAAAGTCGAAATTATGAGATAGAAAGTCATAATTATGAGATACAAAAGTCGAAATTATAAGATAAAAAGTCAAGTCTTTCTATCTCATAATTTCGACTTTTTATCTCGTAATTATGACTTATTGTGGGGATATTTTTAAGGCTAAGTTTTCATCTTATTTTTTTTTCCTTTTACTGGCAGACATGGGCTTCCATAGAGGATAGATGAGCCTGACAAATTCAGGACCAACTCTGAGACGGAGACTCTACCTGCATGCCACACACTCTGACTCCCAGAGTGGCTGAAGTGCTCTGTTCACACTTCTTCATCTGCCTCGCCGCCTTCTCCTCGGAAGCATCGTCTCCGTGCTGCCTGGTGCCCATCTTCAGGTCCAGGATGCAGGGGTAGCAGAAGTGATGAACCACGTTCTCCAGTAACAGGAACTCTGGATCAGACATGTTGGTTAAGGAGTGACCCACTTCAGGTAGCAGTTCCACTTCTGGCCACACGGTGGCGGCAGATCACAAGAACCGCCTTGTTATAGTGGCATTCCTACATAGAATTTAATTAGTTCTTGAGCTAAAAGTGAATTTAAAATAATAATTATTTTTTTTAAATATGTTGCACAGAAGTCAGTGGATAGAAATGCATATAATGTTCAACACAATGCATTGCAGAACATTTGTGTGCATGTTTCACAAAGCAAGACGTCTCCAGGGATTATGAAACCTTTTTTTGTTTGTTTTTTTAAAAAGGGTCAGCATTTTAAGTTTTTTTTTTTGCTTTTTGTCCGTGAGAAAGTCACACTGACAACCTCTTTGCAGTTTAAGATCATAAAAACAATCCCTGTTCCAGGAGTGTGAAAACTAAAACCACTCAACTGTTAAATAACCATCTAGCTTTCAAATTCCTATACAATTCAATACTGATGATGATATTTTTCTTGTCTTACTTCAAGTTTTTATTTTACTCTCCATTTTTTATATCGACTCTGCAGGATCAAAGTTTAAAGGAAGTTTTGCAGAAGTCCAGCTCAGCTTTAGTAGGCCTCAGACGTGGATCGCAGCCTCAAAGACGACAACAAAGCAAACGTAGCGTGCATCCACACAGTAACACAAAGAGACACATTCAGACGGCCCGTGGAGAAGGAGGAGAGCGAGTTGTTTATTCACTCTCCTCAGCTGTGTTTTCCAGCAGCGGCACGCTGCTCTCTTTGAAGCTGCAGATCAAAACATGAACTTTAACCTGATAACCTTGAGCTCCACATAGACACATCTTTACTCCCAGTAGTGTTGTTTGTGTCAGCCTGTTTCAATTCTAGTTTTAGTCTAGTCTTTGGGTCAAGCTATCACTTTAGTTTTTATTAGTTTTAGTCACGTTTATACTCCTTTTAGTCGTGTCAAGTTTCAGTCGAATAAAAGTCTGAGCAGGATTTTAGTCTAGTTTTAGTCAAAGATTGCATTTAGCCAAACCCATTTTACAATTCAAACAAGGTTATTTTATTATTATATAATTGTTACCTTATAGACTCAAGAATACATTCATTCCAGATAAAGAAGAGGCTCTAACTTGAGTTTACAACATTTATTTTTCCGCATTTCTCCCCATCTTTTTCGACGACACATTGGTTTTGTTTTCCACGTCTATGTAGGAAAGTGTATCCAAAGATGGATCTTCTTCTTCTTCTTCTTCTCCAGCCCCAGAGCAGATCCCCGCGTTTCTCTATGTAACTTTGTTTTTAAGGTACGTGAACCTAGATCTCTGCGTTAACGGCATCAGCCTCTAACTCTGCAGCTGCATCTTCTGGATCTGATTCCCCGCTGCAGCGACTGGGATTGAGGACTAACGTCACCCAGCAGAACTAAACCAGAGAAACTACTGAAAACATGGACATTAAGGATCTTTGTTGGAACATTTCGTCTTGTTTTGGTCAACGAACATGAAGACATATTTTAGCAGAGTTTTTATTTTGTAATCTACATTTTAGTCTCATTTTTATTCCTCTACGATATTGCATTTTATATTTAATTATCGTTATCGTCACATGACCAGCATTTTCCTTGCGTCTCGTTTTCCTCAGATGATAAAGGTTCGTTGACGACGATATTTAGTCATAATTTTCCTTGAAGAAAGCAACTTTAATTCGCAGCCTCATCGGTACACACTCACACACGTTTACATTTAATGCACCGTGATTTCGTCTGGTATCACTGTTGTATTCAGTGCTGATGTTGCATCGTTCGAGTGACATTTAGGTTTAATTTGACCTTTTTCCATCACTATCTACTTTATCAGGTAGACTGTATTGCAGACTGCATTTTAATGTAATAGATATATTATAATAAAGAGGTACCTTGCTTCATTGTATATGGGAATGTAAGAAACTCCAGGACTTTTGGAAAGATACCCTTCACCTGATTTCCAGATTAACAGAGTGTACAATTCCTGTTGAACCTAGATTATGTCTATTACATATAAACCCTGAAGACTTTGGTGGAAATGCAAAGAAAAGAAAGCTCATAGATGTTTGTTTGTTACAAGTAAAAAGGGTAATAGCCTTGAAGTGGAAGGATGTTCAGAGTCCTAATTCCACCCAGTGGTTAAAAGAGATGTCTTCACACCTAGTATTGGAAACATTATTTAGAATTAACATTCTAAAAGGTAGAGTTGGAGAATTTAATGACATGTGGTCACCCTTTTTACATTTTATGGACAATCTGCCCAATGATCCTCATGGACAAAGATTAGATGACAATTATTATTTTTGTATTTTTTATTTTTTTATTCTTTACTTTTGATTATTATTACTAGTTATTTTATGTATTCACATATTTTCTGTTGAGTACTTCTGCTGAGGACTGAATGAAAGTGAAAATCAATAAACTGAATTTGAAAAAAAAAATAAAAAAAAAAAAAAAATATATATATATATATATATATATATATATATATATATATATATATATATATATATATATAATAATAAAATATAATAAAAGGATACTGAAGAGCTTCCGGTCCTTGGATTCGGACCTCATGCGACTGAGCTGCTGCTTGTGGCACCGCAGGCTCCAGGGATTGTGGGTGATCTTCTCTAAGGTCAGGCCGCTGTTCCAGTCCAGCATCTGGAACGGGACCTCCGAGTGAATCTTCGGGTCGAGCCTGGGACTCTTCAGCTCTCCGAGGCTGCGGGGAGGAGGAGAGGTTAATGCTGGGAAAACACGGGTGCTGATCCTCCCAATTACTGCAGCTTCTATTGTGGATTTCAAGCTTTACATTTGACCGCTGAACTATTTGTTGTTCACGTCTATTTCTGTTCACCTTGTGCCAACACTGTGTGTATATGTATGTCAATATAGATGCACCCTTTACCATAGACTGCTCTCCATTTATTAATTCATGAACAAAACCTGCTGTTTTGCACCACAAAGACCCGTCAACCAGCTGGAGACACTAAATGCAATAACGACATAGACTTACATTTTCAAAAAGGTCAATTATAGAAAGGTCAAAACACAGTTGCAAACATACGTATTATATACAGGACTGTCTCAGAAAATTAGAATATTGTGATAAAGTCCTTTATTTTCTGTAATGCAAAAATGTCATACATTCTGGATTCATTACAAATCAACTGAAATATTGCAAGCCTTTTATTATTTTAATATTGCTGATCATGGTTTACAGCTTAAGAAAACTCAAATATCCTATCTCAAAAAAGTAGAATATTCTGGGAATCTTAATCTTAAACTGTAAGCCATAATCAGCAATATTAAAATAATAAAAGGCTTGCAATATTTCAGTTGATTTGTAATAATTCCAGAATGTATGACATTTTTTTTTTTTTTTTAAATGCATTACAGAAAATAAAGAACTTTATCACAATATTCTAATTTTCTGAGACAGTCCTGTATGTACAATATTTTGCGGACCATTAGCCGCAATATCAATGAGCGGGTCTATTTTCATAAATAAGGCGCATGATAAAACATATAAAGCGAAAAAAACTGTCCGGTAAGTCGAACTTTATTCAACTCGTTCACAATAACTCAGAATATTGTTCAGTTGTAACTAAAACAGAAAAATAAACTCACATTTTAAATCATTTGCCTTCCACAAATCCACAAATATAAAGTGGAGCAGGTAAACGTCGTACTACGTCCTGTTCTCTGATTGGTTCATCGTTGCCAGCGATAGCAGACACCTGAAGTTAGTGTGAGGTTGGAACAACGTTGTATTCCAACATTTGATTATAATGGATTATGATACAGATTTGAACGTTGGGTTCGTTGACGTCTAATTACATTACAGTAAGGTAACGTTGAGTCGATGTTGGATGACGGTTGCTTGCCAGCGCTACATAATTAGTTATCCAACGTTGTTGTCTGAAGTACTCGAGTTGTAAAAAAAAAAATCAGAGGGGATGGTGGATTTTATCATATGGGGACAGATAATTTGTGCTGATTACAAATAATATAATATATTACAAATAATAGCACTGACCAAAACACCTGCAGAAATACTGCAGGAATGACATAGCAGCAGTTAAATGCAGCCTTCTGTAAGCTTTAAATATCCACTGGGCTTACATCAAATACATCAAAACACAAAAATAAAAAACAGTTTTCTGAACTTATCAATATGACTCTGTCCTTCACAGGATAAGTAAAATGGATCACTGCAAAAACTCAAAATCTTAACAAGAATATTTATCTTATTTCTAGTTAAAATGTCTAATTTTAGTAAAAAAAATCTCATTACACTTAAAACAAGACTCATCACTGGAAAAAACAACAATTTTCACCTGTTTCAAGTAGATTTTCACTTGAAATAAGTAAAAAAATCTGCCAGTGGAACAAGATTTTTTTGCTTGTAATGAGAAGATACCGTAAATCTTGTCCCACTGGCAGATTTTTTACTTTACTTGAAAACAGGTGAAAATTGTCAAATAAGTTATTTTTCTGGTGTTATTTTTCTGGTGATGACTCTAAATGTTGAAATAGCAGTAAAACCACATTCATTGATGAAATGACATAAGGGATGGAAAGGGGGGATGGCAGTTTTTCAGGGGGGATGATTTGGACCGTTTTTATTTCAGGGGGGATGTCTGACATTGCAACCCTTATCCAACCAAGGACCGACTTTAATGCGTCAGCTAAACTAAAAGTCACTAAAACTGCACTATTTTTGACCTCAGGGTACCCCATTAAACTGGTTCGAGGTCAGTAAGAACAACAACATTCATACATGAGGATTATAGGGCGCACTGCCAATGTTTGACACTATTTAAGGATTTTAATTGCGTCTTATGGTGTGAAAAATACTGTACTCTGCTGCAAATCTACAGTTGGATCCTTGACCATCACCGTACTTGTCAGGGGTGTCGGGGTCGTGCACCTCCCTCCGGTCCACGCGCTCGTCCTTGTGTTCGGCGGAGGAGGAGGAGCGGTGGAGGCTGCGGCGGGAGTGCTTCCTCCTCGGCTGCTCCCTCTCAGTGGGGTCCCGCTCCTCGTGCTCCCCGGGAACTCCCTCCAGGTCCACGTGGGGGTACGCCACCAGGTTGATGTAGCCGTCCGAGTCGCCCTCGAAGCACACGCGCACCACGCCTGACAGGACCGAGAGAAACCAGCCGATCAGAAACACTCAAACACACAAGAGGGACATGGAGTTCGTCTTGTGCAGGGATCGGCAACCCGTGGCTCTAGAGCCGCATGCGGCCCTTTAGCGCCGCCATAGTGGCTCCTGGAGCTTTTTCAAAAATGTTTAACTTTTTTTTCTTCTTTTTCTTTTTTCTCTTTTTTTCCTTTATTTCTCTTTTTTTCTTCCTTTTTCCTTTTATAATCTCAACATTTTGACTTTTTTCTCGAAATTTTGAATATTTTCTCGACATTTTGACTTTTTTCTCGACATTTTGACTTTTTTTCTCGAAATTTTGAATATTTTCAGAATCAGAAAGGGGTTTATTGCCAAGTTTGTTGACACACACAAGGAATTTGTTGTGGTGATTGGTGCAATACAATAAAAATAAAAATATAAAAACAAACAAATATATAGAGATAAAATAAGAGATAGAATAAAATAAAATGTATAAACAGAAATAAACAGAAATGTACAATATGAGGTTTTAAAGTGCCGGATATGAGTCTTTAAGTAAGTTAAGTTTAGTTTTCTCGACATTTCGACTTTTTCTCAAAATTTCGACTTTTTTCTCGACATTTTTCTCATTTTGACCTTTTTCTCAAGATTGTACTTCAAGATTAATCTTGACATTTCAACCTTTTTGTCGAAATTGTACTTTATGTCTTCAACATTAATCTTGAAATTTCAACTTTTTTCTCAAAATTTCTACTTTTTTCTCGAAGTGCATAATGAAAAAAAAATCTTCCCCCAGTTCTAACTAATATAGAAACATGCAGAATGTGTTGCCTTCATTCTAAGGCTTATACAAGACTTTTATACAAGATTTTCTGCGGCTCCAGACATATTTGTTTTTTGTGTTTTTGGTCCAATATGGCTCTTTCAACATTTTGGGTTGCAGACCCCTGGTCTTGTGGAATAGCTTCAAACGCTTTTGAAAATAGACAACCCAAACACATTTATGCAACTCACTCCAAGGAAAAATGTCTCACCTGAACAAAAAATGACAAAATAATGATAATTTTGAGGCAGAAATAAAAGTGACATTTATGTTGCAGCCAGTTCCCCGTGTGCTTGTGTGTCAGCAGGTGGTGGTATCGGTCGCGTTGTGGATTATTGCTGAGTGGATTGTTTTTCCAGATAAAATATCGATGGGAACATAACTATTGATGTTTTTTCCTGGTGTGAATCCATTTTGCATATCGGCTGAGGTCTAACTGCTCAGTTTATACACAGCTTAGAAGTGACTTTTGGCCCTTAGGTGATCAATTCACTCTTGAGAAAACTGATCAATGCAAGACTCATTTATGGGTAATTTAATGGATCTCTGAAGGGGAAATATCTCAATACTTTATAATACCAGAAAGGTTTGTAAAAGGAAAATGCAGTCTGTTATTGTGCTTATAGTTCAGGTTAAAGACAAAACAAAGAGGAAAAAAATGAAACGCTCTGTCTGTAAATATGTGTTGTCTTTTTTTTAAGGAAAGAAAAAAAAGAGGAAGAGAAAAAGGAAAAAAAATAAATAAATAAATAAATAAATATATATAGGGCTATGTGTAGGATCAGATCATACACATACATAATAATAACTTAATAATTCATAAATAAAGTAAAAGAAAGGGGTAAATAATTAATTAAATATGTAAAATATAATAATAAATATCTATCGTCACCAATATCACAATCCTCTTTGAACATACAAAGCAGTAATAATGCTGATCTATACAAAAATACACATATTCACTCAGAAAAGAAAAGGAAAATAAGTAACAATAATTATTTTTTCCCCTTTTCCCCTCTTCTCTATCTTCTCTCTCTTTCCGTGTGTGTTGTGTCTTTAAATACTTTTAAAAGAAAAACAAACGCATATCAACCCTTTTAAGACTAATTATCTTACTTCTGAAAAGGCAGAACATTTAATGAACACGAGCAGCATACATGTGTCTGTTAGATCTATCATAATAAATTAACATCTGGCATGAAAGACGGAGCATATTGAATGCAGGATGTGCAACATTTTCCAAGTTTCAGAGTAAATGTTAAGTTTTTCTACATTACAAAAGCACCATAAACGACAGCTGGGGGAGTTTCCAGTTTTCCTCCACTCTCTTTCCTGCCATCAGCAGCATCTTAAATGTATATTTAGTCCCAGAGCTCTTAATACTGCCTGCTATTTCACTCCAGTACTTTCGTGCAGCTGTTTCAGAAGCTTTTCTATAATCTTCTCAATTTCAGTCCAATATCGTAGAAGCGGAGGACCGTCCCAGATCGCATTACAGCAATTTGTCCTTCCAGTTTCACAGGCGGTTTGAAAAACTAGACTATATTATTATTTTATATAAGAATCTGTACTCCTTCGCTGCAGCGTATTTAGTTTTCCCCCCATTTCATAGATATGAACATCATGTCTCCTCCTCTTCTTGGTTTTGAAACCATTCTTTGACTTAAATATATACATTTATATATATATAAAATATATTTTTCATTGAGGTTCATCTTAGTGCCACATCCCAGAGCGGTGTCAAATGTGCCGTCAGAAAATTGTCCTTAACCCTTGTGCTGTCTTTGGGTCAAGGGAGGGTGAAGGGAGTAAAGAAGAAAGGAAGGAAAGAAGGAAGGAAGTAGGAAAGGGAGTAAGGAAGGGAGAAAAGATGGAAGGAAGTGAGAAAGGAAGGAAAGAAGGGAGAAAAGATGGAAGGAAGTGAGAAAGGGAGGAAAGAAGGGAGGGAGTAAAGAATGGAGAAAAGGAAAGAAAGAAGGGAGGGAAGAAGGAAGGAATGGATAAAATAAGGAAAGAAGGAATGAAAAGCAAAGAATGTAATAAAGGAATGAATGACGAAAGGGAGGTAGGAAGAAAAAGGAGTAAAGGAGGGTAAAAAAGGAAGAAAATAGGAAAGGAAGAAGGAAGGAGAGAGTATGGCAGGAGGAAAGAAGGATAGAAGAATTGGGTCATTCTGACCCAAAGACAGTACAAGGGTTAAGTGTTTTTCTGGATGACAGATATCAAGAACTGGTGGTTTTTAAGTTCAGGTGGTATTGGATGCTTGATTTCTGCCACAGTTCATCCCTAGTTCAACCAGGAGAAGGAGGGATGACTGAAGACTTCCTTCACTGCACTCGTCTAAAGCCTCCGTCAGAATCCCTTAAAGGGGGAACGAGTCTTGCCGCATGGCAGCTGACTCAGCGCTGCATCTCATGCTGCATCATCTATCTCATTAGCTGAGTCTAGCCGCCGCCAGCTGCTGCTGATGCTGCTGATGTTACTGCAGCTGCTGCCAGCACAGTGACGTCATACAGGTAAAAACATCGCCATGTAATAAACTGAGAGAGAGAGAGAGAGAGAGAGTACTCTATTGTTTTTAAACTAGAGAAACCACCTGGATTTATCTAGTCCAATGACAGCCTCCCATAGGAAAACTACTGCAGCCATTCAAATATTTCAGCCTGCAACTATTTGTTCGGCCATCACCTCGTTGAGCTGCTGCCTTCAGAAAGGTGTTACGGGTCAATTAAAACACGCACAAACACATACAGTTATACATATACAGGACTGTCTCAGAAAATTAGAATATTGTGATTTTCTGTAATGCAATTACAAAAACAAACATGTCATACATTCTGGATTAATTACAAATCAACTGAAATATTGCAAGCCTTTTATTATTTTAATATTGCTGATCATGGCTTACATCTTAAGAAAACTCAAATATCCTATCTCAAAAAATTAGAATATTCTGGGAATCTTAATCTTAAAATGTAAGCCATAATCAGCAATATTCAAATAATAAAAGGCTTGCAATATTTCAGTTGATTTGTAATGAATCCAGAATGTATGACTTTAAAAAAAAAAAAAAAATTATTTACATTACAGAAAATAAAGAACTTTATCACAATATTCTAATTTTCTGAGACAGTCCTGTACATATACAGTTTTTTCCCCACGGCCATTCAGTCTCTCAACAAACATAGTGACTCCAAACATCCACTGCAATATACTCCTCCCATAAGTGAAAATTCAAATTTAACTTATTTATACTTTCTGTACATCCATCCATCCATCCATCCATCCATCCATCACCAACAGATGCAACTAGGAGCGTCTGACTCCTTAAACAACCACCAGGATGTCCATCCAGTATGAAAAGGATGTGTTAACTACTTATTCAAATGTGGGAGGACTGTGGTGAGCCATCGCCCACTAGGAGGAGAAAAAGGTCTTCAATGTGTGAACACCTACAAGGAACATAAAAGCTGGACCCTGGAACAAAGGTAAAAGGTCCTGAGGTGAAGAGGAAAGCAGACGGTAAGGCCTGTCGGGGGAACGAGTCAGTCAAGTCCATGAGCCGTGTTGGGATCTGGAGCTGCTTCTGCTGCTGCTCGGATCAAAGTTCAGCAATGTTATGTGCACAAGTCACATGTATCTTCTGAGATGACAGTGTTAGGATTCACGGTTCAGGGAGGTTGTCCATCTCCAGGCCTTAATTCCTCTGTGAATGTTTGGGATGTGGACTCTCACGCAGCGGTCTGATCCTCCCCTCATAACTGCAAGATCTCAGCGGACAATTTGAAGCAACAGAGATGCAAATAAATCTGCTGACACTTTATAAGTTATTAAAATGATAAAAAGGCACAGATTAATTCATATAGTGAACTGAGAACTAAAGGAAATGATCTAACGAACGTCATCAAAACACCAAATGAGGGAAAATCCTTGATTTCTGTGGTGAGTTCAGGGACCTTAATGACATAAAAAGCATTTACGCGCTCTGCTGCTCAGGTTTGCGCTGGACCGACCCGTTAAAGACATATGAGGTTTCTGAGTCGGGGAGACTCCAAGTATCAAGTCAGGAAGTGATATCTGCACCAAAGCTGCAGCTCCCTTCATCCCAAACATGTTTGGTCGACCGGTGACATCAAAGCAGCCTCAGCTTCAGTCAAACCTTTCCCCAGCCGGCTCTCGGTCCGCAGAAAAGCACCAGACAAGGACACATTTCAGCCGCTATTGTGGAACCGTGTGCGGACAAAACAACCTTGACAGATGCATAAATTAGTTCCTGGGCAGCTGTCTGTCGGCTGTTATTTAATCTGCTGGACAATGGTAGTGGGCACAGATCCAGGACTAAATATAGACCCCCTTGGGAGGTCTGCTGTCAGCGGAGGGAGTACAGACCCGGCAACACCACCACGGCTCCTGTACACAAGCCTCATATTGATTACAAACAAAGTACAAATATGCAACATTTTAAAAAGGAAAACATGCCGAAGTAAGAAAAAAAATCATCATAAAATGTCCATCAATGTTTCAGAACTCGTTTACGATCTGTGAGACTGTACTTACTTAATTTAACAAGTTATCAGAGTAAATGTGTATAATTTGCCCCAAAGGAAGGTGGAAATATGGATATATATCATATATATTTAAAAATAGTCTGTCATATGCAAATTTTCATGTTTTTGTGCCTAATAAGCATGAAAACCTCTGCTATCCGCGCTGTACAGTCTCTTGCCAAAAACCACTTAATTTATCACTCCTTGCAATTTATATTATGTTTTTTGTTTTGTTTTCGTCTTTGTTTTTTCGTCTTTGCTTCTTGTCTAGATACCTCTGTTACTTGTCCAATATATCCATTCTTTTTCAATGTTTGAACCCAAATTATTCGTTTTGTTTTGTATAAAACCTCCTGAGTCGAGGTTCATAAAAGGGTAGGCATAATAAGCCATGGCTTCAGGCTATACCTTTTCGGTGCCACTTAAAATATTGGACCTTTTTTTTTTATGTTGTATTATGTTGTATCCAAATGGACCGAAATAAAAAACTCAAATCAATCAATCAAAACTGCATTTCTCTCATATGAGCCGGTACATGCTGCGCCAGAAGTCGATGACTTTTTAAATTTAAAGAACAGGACTCAAATGACCTCAAGTTTTCTTATTTTTCCAACCATTTAAAAGGTTGGAAACTTCAAAATGTTTAAGGTATATAACATTCAATTCTGTGCAAATATGTTTCTTCTTTATTGCGCTACCTCACATATAGTCAAAGCATTAAACATTCAAAAGAAGTTTATATATATATATAGTATTATCCAGTATTTCCCTTAACATTTAGTTTACAGTTAATCGGCCCACTAACGTACCAGAGCTTTTTCAGGTTGCTGCTGTTCCAGCAAAGCTTTTATTCCTCTCAACATTTCAAATGCCAGAGTTATCTATTACATCTCCAGGAAAACCTCACAGACGAGGAAACAAGGAACAGGAAGAACAGGAAACACGGCTGGGCCTGTTCCTCGCCGTTGTGTGACAAACCACTCGTGCTATGCGTCTCCGCTTCTTATCTCTCCATCCATCGCTCAGAGCTGATTTCCAAGTTGAACTCAGTCATTCTGGGATGAACTTGGTTTCAGCAGACCATGTGAATTATTAAAAAATGATGAATCAAGACAAAGCAACCCCTCGGCAGAGGAAATGTCAGTTAGGAGGAGTCTGTACACACCTAGGCAGTCTTTGAAAGAGATGTAAACAATCACAGTGCACCGTTGCTCTGGGAATTTGTCTTTTTTGCTTTCGCAGAGAGTCGTCTCAACATGTGTTGTAATATTTATTTATTTTTAAACAGCAGCATTGAGTCGTTATTGACGCTTGCTTTTCCAAGACTCATCGTGGTGTTCAGTGCTAGGCTGGGTTTTCTAAAAGGGAGGCTTCTTTATGGCATATTGGGGGTTTATGACAATATTTGAAGGTTTATGTTCTACCTTTTTCTTTTTGTCTGCTGTGTAGCCATCGATCAACATTTGTGATCGGCAGTCGTCTCTACAGCTTCTGACTTGTCCTGATTCTTGCTTTTGTTAAAGAATAAAGAGGTTTTTGCAGTTGTCATGAATATGTTTAGGGCTGCAACGATTCCTTGAGTTCCTCGAGTAACTCGATTACATAAAATGAGAATTTCCTCTGCCTCGAAGCATCGTTTAAATAAAAGATTAATTTAGACTTCATGTTTCGCAGAGGTTCTTTTTAACGTGACACAACGTGCTAACGTGCATGTGTCCTTAATAAAGCGGAAGAAGACGGCGTTGCGTTTTCGTAACGTGTGAACAGTTTAGCTGCACAGACGGCGGCCGGGACTGACAACAGTGACAGCAACAATGAGAAAACACAGTAAAGTAATAAGAGGAAGAGACAAAAGATGTGAAGGTGTAGGATTATTTTAAATTAAAAGAAGGTCCGGTCCACAGCCAAGCATTTCTGTTGAAACGTGTTGGTTCTGAATGTGAAGTTGCATAATTTAAAAGCAGGTTTAAAGGATTTTTTATTTTATTTTTGATACTTAGAAGATACTCAGAGAATGTTAAGTTTGAAATAATCTTATTAAAAAAAACAAATTGGTTGTTTTTATTAAGTGATCTCACTTGTTTTCTACTGTATATTTATAATTGGGCTTTAATTAGGCAAAAGTAAGTTTTATCCGATTACTCAAGTTAATCGATGGAATATTTGATAGAATAATCCATCACCAAAATATTGGATAGCTGCAGCCCTACATATGTTACTCATGATTTACACCAACAAGACCCTCGGAGGAGGCTGGCAGTTCACCGTTTGTGCATGATTACCGAATGAGCCCAATTAGGACGAAGCCTCTGGGCTGAGAACAAGCCTCAATGCAACAACATGGGATGTTGGTCTGATGCAGACGAATATTAAACCTGTTTAGGATGGGTTGGTCTGGTGGTACATTGCTTACAAGCCCACTCCGATGCTAGACATAAATAGGCCTGTGTTGAAAAAATCGATTGCCCAATTCTAAATCGATTCTCATATTAATTCCTAAAAATCGATTCATATGTCTAAAGATCGATTTTTTTTTGTTTGTTTTTTTCTTTTATTTATTTATGTATATTTTTTTTCCATCATTACATTTTGGTTATTTTTTTGTTTATCCCCAAAAAAGGAATGTTTTGTTGGACACAAGAATAACTGGTGACATGTTTTTGCCTTTAAATATGTTTAAAGATATGAAAACATTAAAGTGTTAGGTTATAATTGCATAAATTGTCTATATTTCATTACTTTATATACTGTCTTGGGGATAAATTTGCAAAAAATGCTAAAAACCAAATGCTCAAAAATCAAAAACCAAAATAGACCGAAAATGGAACAAATAAAAACGGAATGTGGGAAAAAATAAAACCGATTTCATCCGTCTCTGTTTCCTCCCTGGATCTGTTTGGTAATTCTGACCCACACGATATTTCTGAAAGCAGTTCTATCAGCATTCTGGGAGCTGATTGGTCCTTACAGCATCATTAGCTGCAATACTTGCTGTTTAATCTAAATATAATACTAGTAGTAATATTTTGCATAACTACAGTCATGCAACAACTAAAAATACAGTTTTAATAACACTAACCCAAATCAATATCGGAATCGAATTGAATCGGTTCGAATGAAATCTTGATAATCGATTCTGAATCTTAAGAATCGGAATCGAATAGATTCTTGACATTTGAATTGATCCCCAGCCCTAGACATAAACACAAACAACTGAGTCCTATTGGTTTTCTCAGTTGTAACGAGAACTCAACCATTATCAATGCCGTTCGTTACACCTGCCCTGCTATGTTTCATAAAATACTTGTTCATGTGCCTGTCAGAAAGGCCAGATGTTCTCTTGTTATTGTCCGTCACCAAAGCAGAAGAAAGCGACAGCGGCCACAGCATGTGGCTGGTGATGAAAACCAGAGCAGCTGCAGCTTCACCACCGCTAAACATCCGCACTTCCTTCCTTCCCTTCTGCTTTTCTCTGCCTCTCCCTCCACTAAACAGGACATTTATCCACCGTACATGAAATAATGGATAAGTAGGTTTGACTCCCGCTGCAGATCCCACTCATGTTCCTCAATAAAAAAAAAAAAACTAATTCAAATGAAAGAAGACGAAAGGGTTTCCGCCATTTCTAAAGCCTGTGAGCTGAATATGGGATAGTAGAATGAGGAGTTGTTTTTTTTCCCAATCTTGTGTCAATAACATAAGTGATGCAGACATTTGGCAAGGGATGTAAAAAAATACACAAAAAATACACAAGAAATACCACAGGCTGTTTTTGTATCATAGGTAAATCATAGGTGCACATGCAGTGGAAAAAGCAGAACAAGAGCACAAATGTACAGAGGAAAGTAAAGAATAGATGCTTTTTCTGAGAGTGGTGCTAGTATAAAGCCAACTTGGGATAATTAAAAAAGAATAATCTTAAAACCAGCTGCTTTGCTTGGGCCATTATATCTGTGTGAAGCCTCAAGCGTATCTACACATTTAACTCATTTACACCGTCTCTGTGGCCCCATTCTTTTACGGTTTAATCAGGTCTGAAGAGCCTTCTTTCTCTGCCACGGGCCTGAGGTCGCTCTTAAATGTCAGTTACCCAAGATGCAGCATCTTATCTTTACAAGTGTAAATGTTTCCCTTTCATTGAAATTATGCAAAATCATGATATGAACGAATTACTTTTGATCATTTGTAGGGGTGTAACGATACACTAATCTCACGATACGGTATGATACACGATATTGAGGTCCAATAACGATACGATACAATATTATAGCAGTATTTTGAATGAGGAACACATGACTGGAAAAATGGTCTTTTATTTAAAAGACACAAAATAGAAAACAATACTGTGCGTTTGCCCTATTGTTACAGTTTGTAATTCTTTATAACTGCTTAAATTTTAAAGAGAAAACCAGGCCAACCATTTTCCACAAACTGAACTAAAAGTAAATGTCAGGTTTGCATTATGCATCTTCAGTAAAAGTAAAAATATTTTGCCACAAACTGAATAGTTTCTCTCATGTATGACTTTTTTCTTTTCCAGAAATTTAACAACTAAAATTAAATAAATGAATAAAAGTAAATAAATAAATTATGAAGAGTCCCAAACTCAAAATGCAACATGACTGTTATTTAGCTGATGACAGAGCTCAGAGCTTCACCTGCTCCAGCCTGAGGCCGTAAGGTGAACCCCGTTATCGTTTCATCCGCTCCCACCTTTGTGGACGACAATCTTTACATCATAAAAAAGATTGATTCCTGCTCACCTTGGAAGTAAAAGTTTGGAGCTCAAAACCCCGCAAGAGTCCCGTGATCGGGACGGCAAAACGGTACTAGTTTCTTCTGAGCGTAGTAAGATTTTGGTCCGCGGGTCAAGGCGCGGTCGTCACGTTATCCCGCTGCACCAATAGGATGTTACGAGTAAATACAATATATTCATATTAATAACCCAATATCGCGTCACCTCCACGACACGTATCGCAAAATTTCGTGGCACGATATATTGTTACACCCCTAATCATTTGTATTTTCACACATCTTCATGTTAACTGACCGATCTTGTAGGAGTGTTGTGTCCCATCACATGTTGGAAACCGTTGTGTTCGGTTAGGTTCAAGGTTGAAGGTGAAAGCAATGAATCATGTAACCCGCAGTATTTCTGGACAAAGAGGCGGGTGATAAGAGTTCACCAACTCCAGCCTCTGATCCTCTACATCGGTGACCCGGGACTGACCTTTATACTCGGGAGTGAATTCCTTCATCTCGGGAGGGAGAGACTCGTAGAAGCGCTGCTCTCTGCTAATCAGAGGCTTACACACTGTATGGTCGTCGTAACGCATCATACTGGTGTGACCTCCCACCTACAGTAGAAGCACATCAACACACACACACACACACGAAGAGAACTAATGAGCAAAACAGGCCACATCAGGAGCAAAAACAACAAAAAGAGGAAACTACAAGCTGTTCTCTTTTCCTTCCCCAGATGTTTCAGTTTCAGATTGTCTCTCGATACCGTCCCCCACCCCCGAGGGGAAAAAAGTATTAATATCCCCACTAAGCTCTACCTACATTCATGGCTCACATGCTGTTGTCACTCACCTGATGTATGAACGGCTCCAGCGGGACGCCTCCCCCTTGTTTTCGAAGGGAAGCCGCCCCCCCTGACCCCACCCCCGGTAGCTTGTTGTCCATGTTGTTGGTGTGAGGGAGGCACATGGCTCCTGGCAGACGCGCCGCGCCTCCTCCTGCCAAGGGGAACAGGATTAAGTAACTTCATAACTGATCATTATTATAATAATAAATAATAATAAAATAATAGTAATTTAATAAAATCATCCCGGACCTGGTATCTTTAGTGGTATCTAAAGTTGCTAAATATCTAAATATCTAAATATCGCCGTCAACGAACCTTTATCATCTGAGGAAAATGAGACAAGACGCAACGAACATGCTGGTCATGTGACAATAACGATAATTAAATATATAATGCAATATCGTAGATGAATAAAAACGAGACTAAAATGTAGATTACAAAATAAAAACTCTGCTAAAATGTCTCTTCATTTTCATTGACCAAGACGAGACTCAAATATCCTTAATGTCCATGTTTTCAGTAGTTTCTCTGTTTTAATGTCCATGTTTTCAGTAGTTTCTCTGGTTTAATGTCCATGTTTTCAGTAGTTTCTCTGTTTTAATGTCCATGTTTTCAGTAGTTTCTCTGGTTTAATGTCCATGTTTTCAGTAGTTTCTCTGGTTTAATGTCCATGTTTTCAGTAGTTTCTCTGGTTTAATGTCCATGTTTTCAGTAGTTTCTCTGTTTTAATGTCCATGTTTTCAGTAGTTTCTCTGGTTTAATGTCCATGTTTTCAGTAGTTTCTCTGGTTTAATGTCCATGTTTTCAGTAGTTTCTCTGTTTTAATGTCCATGTTTTCAGTAGTTTCTCTGGTTTAATGTCCATGTTTTCAGTAGTTTCTCTGGTTTAATGTCCATGTTTTCAGTAGTTTCTCTGGTTTAATGTCCATGTTTTCAGTAGTTTCTCTGGTTTAATGTCCATGTTTTCAGTAGTTTCTCTGGTTTAATGTCCATGTTTTCAGTAGTTTCCTCTGGTTTAATGTCCATGTTTTCCGTAGTTTCTCTGGTTTAATCTCCATGTTTTCAGTAGTTTCTCTGGTTTAATGTCCATGTTTTCAGTAGTTTCTCTGGTTTAATGTCCATGTTTTCAGTAGTTTCTCTGGTTTAATGTCCATGTTTTCAGTAGTTTCTCTGGTTTAACGTCCATGTTTTCAGTAGTTTCTCTGGTTTAATGTCCATGTTTTCAGTAGTTTCTCTGGTTTAACGTCCATGTTTTCAGTAGTTTCTCTGGTTTAACGTCCATGTTTTCAGTAGTTTCTCTGGTTTAGTTCTGCTGGGTGACGTTAGTCCTCAATCCCAGTCGCTGCAGCGGGGAATCAGATCCAGAAGATGCAGCTGCAGAGTTAGAGGCTGATGCCGTTAACGCAGAGCTCTAGGTTCACATCAATTAAAAACAAAGTTACATAAAGAAACGCGGGGATCTGCTCTGGGGCTGGAGAAGAAGAAGAGACCAACTGACTTTCCTACTTAGACGTGGAAAAGAAAACCAAATGTGCCGTCGAAAAAGAAAAAGGTGGGGAGAAATGCGGAAAAATAAATGTTGTAAACTAAAATTATAGCCTCTTCTGGAATGAATGTATTCTTGAGTCTATAAGGTAACAAAAATATAATAATAAGATAACCTCGTTTGTATTTAGCCAAACCCATTTTACAATTCAATCTTTGACTGAAACGAGACTAAAATGGTCCTGAACAATGCTCAGACTTTTAGTCGACTGAAACTTGACACGACTAAAAGGAGAATGAACAGGACTAGAACTAATAAAAACTAAGATGATAGACTGACCCAAAGACTAGACCTAAACTCAAATTGAAACAGGCTGCCAGAAACAACACTAGTGGTATCTCACAACTGTCATTTCAGTGAATCCAAAAAAGGAATAAGTTCAATTAATTGATCTCATAATTTATTTATTTTACTTTGTGGTGTTTTTTACCAACAAAGTATTTTCTTTTGTTTTGAGATTAAGCAACATTTTATGTATTTATATCAAACATTTCTGGAGACATATGACTTCTATTCATAAAGCACAGTATAAACAAAGGAAACAAAGTGTGGCAGCATTAAATATTTGAACAGCAAAGAGTTTAACCGGAAGTTCTGGTGAAAACAAAGTTCACATGCACGCAAAATGAAATCTAATCAAAGGAATGTGAGAGGAAGATGAGAAATCAGACGTGAGGCTTCCTGTGCTGCGTACTGAACGCCACGGACGCATCTCAGTTAGCGTTGAGGTTCACCGCAGTTTCAACAGTGATGAAACCTCCGATAAGAAAATAACTTACTATATTCTCCTGCGCTACCCTTGTCCTGTTGATTATTCAATCTACGAAACACTACTTTCAAAAACAGCTGCTTCTGCAATACGTTGAATCGGACAAGGTGATCAAACTTTGCTGAATGAGCCTTTTTGATGTGTGTAAGTCAAAGTAAAACTGTTAAAGCTGCAGCAGAGATAAAAAAAAAGACTGATTGATACTTATTAAAATGGATTAAAGTTGATGCCCAACGTTTCAGCTAAACTTAACCCTTGTGCTGTCTTCTGGTCAAGGAAGGAGGAAGAGAAGAGGGGAGGAAGGAAGGAAGGAAGGAAGGAAGGAAGGAAGGAAGGAAGGAAGGAAGGAAGGAAGGGAGAAAAGAAGGAAGGAAGGGAGAAAAGAAGGAAGGAAGGGAGTAAAAGAAGGAAGGAAGGAAGGAAGGAAGGAAGGAAGGAAGGAAGGAAGGAAGGAAGGAAGGAAGGAAGGAAGGAAGGGAGTAAAGAAGGAAGGAATGGAATAAAGAAGGAAGGATGGGAGTAAAGAAAAGAAGGAAGGAAGGAAGAAAGAAAAGAAGGAAGGAAGGGAAAAAAGAAAGAAGGAAGGAAGGAAGGAAGGAAGGAAGGAAGGAAGGAAGGAAGGAAGGAAGGAAGGAAGGAAGGAAGGAAGGAAGGAAGGAAGGAAGGAAGGAAGGAAGGAAGGAAGGGAGTAAAGAAGGAAGGAAGGGAGAAAGAAAAGAAGGAAGGAAAGAAGGGAGGAAAGAAGGAAGGAAGGAAAGAAGGGACGAAAGAAAGAAGGAAGGGAAAAAAGAAAGAAGGAAAGGAGTAAAGAAGGAAGGGAGTAAACAAGGAAGGAATGGAATAAAGAAGGAAGGAAGGGAGTAAAGAAGGAAGGAATGGAATAAAGAAGGAAGGATGGGAGTAAAGAAAAGAAGGAAGGAAGGAAGAAAGAAAAGAAGGAAGGAAGGGAAAAAAGAAAGAAGGAAGGAAGGAAGGAAGGAAGGAAGGAAGGAAGGAAGGAAGGAAGGAAGGAAGGAAGGAAGGAAGGAAGGAAGGAAGGGAGTAAAGAAGGAAGGAAGGGAGAAAGAAAAGAAGGAAGGAAAGAAGGGAGGAAAGAAGGAAGGAAGGAAAGAAGGGACGAAAGAAAGAAGGAAGGGAAAAAAGAAAGAAGGAAAGGAGTAAAGAAGGAAGGGAGTAAACAAGGAAGGGAGAAGGAAGGAAGGAAGGAGAGAGCAGGAGGAAAGAAGGAACAGGAGAATTAGGTCATTTTGACCCGAAGACAGGACAAGGGTTAACCGTAAAAAAAACAAAAAGGGGTGATTTCATATAAACATTCTCCAAGCTGGTCCTGGTCTCACCCTGGGCATGGGCTCTGTTGTGCAGTGACGGGGAGGGGGGGGTGCAGGGCACCACGGGCTGCTGGGAGCGCACGCCGGCCCCGGGGGGAGGCGGCGCCAGACCGAAAAACCACCTCGCAAAGCCTCCAATGAGAGTGCTCCAATCCACGGCCAGCAGCAGCGAGACCCGGCGAGCGGCGGGGCCGAGGAGGAGGCACGGCGGGAGGAGCGGGACGTCCGTCAGGCAGGAATCAGCACTGCCTACCAAGAGAGGACACAACATCGAGTTTAACTGGCATGTTTCACAGATCTACAGCTATTTTTGGTAGAATAAATAGGCGCGCCACATTTTAGAGCTAAAAAAGAAAAGGTTAACTGATCAATCGTTTTCCAGGAATAAATTTTCCAACCAAAAAATAGTCATCCGACACACTGAATATATGAAAACATACATTGGTGCACTCTTATCTGGACTTAAAGGTCTCTGTACCGTCGACTGAGCAGACAAGATCTAATAAGATAAGATAAGTTAAGATAAGATAGTCCTTTATTGATCCCCAGAGGGGAAATTCAGGAGCGACAGCAGCTCAAAGTCGGATAACATGAACTCAGACTAAATAAACGATAAAGATACATTTTAAGTATGAAAAAAAAAAGAAAAAGAAACTGAACAACTGTATTGTAAACTGAATAAATGTCTAATAAAGACAGAAAATAAATATAAAAAATGTAAGATACCTCCACATTCGTTTCCACCAGACTGCGTCACACAAGTGAACAACATAAAGACATATTTTTAAACTCTCGTTAGACCTCTTACTCTCACTCCCAAAGTTTAGAGATGAGTTTAACCTAACGGATAAATCAAACATCTTTTTGTAGATGTGTAGATTTTGCTACCGAGATACGCTCAAAGCCGTGTGCCAACAATCTGAATATTAAAACATCATCAGCAGTTTGACCAGTTAGTTTATAATTTCAGGATCGATTCTGTCACAAATAAATCAAAGCCTGTAATGATAAAATCAGAAATGACTGATGGAAACAAGGATTAATACTAATAAAAACGTTGGAAATGAGGGACGGCAGGAGAAGACAACCAGAAGATTTTACACCGGCAGACCTTAAAATCATCTGTATTAAGTACACTTGGTAAACCTAAAAAGGTTTCGTGAGTATATACACACATACTTACACATATACAATTGATTATGGTCTATAATGCACTATAATGGAGTTGTGGTCATGATTTAATGCTTGTTGCCTGCCTCTTCCTCAAATACTGCTTCCAGACACAAACCCCGATAAACAGTTTGGACTACAGTGGGAGAGAGAAAATGTGACCACACACCTTTGAATTAATTTAAAAATGCTAGCCAACAGTCAGGTTCAGTTGTAATAAACAGGAAGCTTCAGAACCTCGAGGCTTTAGTTCTTCCTGAAGCCAGACGGCTGTTCCTGTCACCTGGCTCTTCATTCCTGATTATACAGTATATCCAACCTGCTCACAGAGCTGCAGGACTTTCAAACCATGTCCACCTCTCTCAACCTCTGACGTCCCGCCTCTGAATCAAAAGAGGCTGGGACAGAACTCTTTTGAGTTCTGTGGAAATATGGGGGAACAACTATCAAACAAATATAAATCCAATATTTCTACTCCAAAAAAAAGCAATCAGAATTGTCAACCATGCCGAATATTATGCACCAACAAATCCACTTTTCATCCGGTCAAAAAATTATACGATTTAATCAAATTCAAGACAGCAATAACAATGTACAAGGCACACAACCAGATGCTAACACACTATATCCTGGAGTTGTTCCAGGTGAGGGAAAGCAGGCACAACCTAAGGGGCTATGGCATTTTTGAGCAGAAATGGCCAAGAACAAAAAAAATGTCAAGGTGTATCAGTGTCGAAGGGGTGAAACTATGGAACCACCTGGATGAGGAACTAAAAAAAAGTAGCTCAATTTACAAATTAAAAAAAAATTATAAATCTAAAATAATAGATAAATATAGAACACTAATATAAATTATCTTCATATTAAACTGTCTAAATTATGCAACTTTCCTCCTGCAGCTGTCCTCAATCGTGAGTGACAACATTTATTTTCTTCTCTTCTTTGTTCATTTTCTTTGTTTTGTGTTTTCGTTCGTTTCGTTTTCTTCTTATTAGTATCTTTTTGTTTCTGAAGTCTGCCTTTTGTTGAAAAGGATAAGCAAAATAAGCCATGGTCAAAAAAAAAGGAAATGTGTACATATATATAATATATATATTTATACCTGTGTGTATACATATACAGTGTGTATATGCAAACATCTTAAAATGTAAATAACCAAAACTACCTGCAAGAGTCAGCAGCGTACGTTTGCAGGGGGTGGGGGTTGTACCAGGTCAATGGAGGGAAATCTTAATCACTATACAATAAAAAATTCATACGTTTTTGTTTTTTCTCAAGTTATCCTGCAACGTTTGGTTTTTAGGTCCATTCCTAGTTCAATGATGGTGCTCTGATGCATAAACCAGGTCCATGAGCTCCATGGAGAGTACAGCACAAGCCTGCACCTAGCCCAGTTTTCAATTCTCAAGCTCATTTGGCAACTTCAAAACAAACCTGAGTGTCAAACTTGTAGTTTTCGAGACCGGTCTTGGTCTCAAAGCCACTTTTTTGTGGTCTTGTCTTGGTCTCGGGTATCTTGGCCTCGCCGTGTCTCGGATCATTGAGAGTCCGTTGCACCAAGGTGACAGAATATGGTGATCAGCAGTTCTTCTTCTTGTTAATGTACAGTTTTGGAAACCATTTGTATTTTGCATTTGATTGATGTTCTGGTCCATCTGCATGTGTGTCTGTATTTGATTACAGTTTTGTGTTTATAACGGCCTTGTTTGAATAAAAATATGAATAATATTTGCATATCGTTGGGATTGAAGCATCAGGTCCATTTCAGTGATGCTGATATACGGTGTAATCTGATTACTATAATGGTAAATAATGTAATTTCAAATCGATAATTGTATCTTTAATATGTACAATTCATGTTTCATCTCCAAATTAAGTCCAATTTAAATCAGTAACATTTACTATTCATGACTTTTCTGAGGTGGAGGGGGGTGTTGGAGCTGGTTATTCTGCTAGATACTTTGGGACTAGTTAGTAGTCGTGTCAATCCTTAAAAGCACTGGAGTCAATCCTCCAATAGTGTAGAAATAGCGGTAGTGCAGTCGCCACACAGATCTGATCTCAGCTGATGGATGAAAACATTTATAGTGAGTTCAACATCATCATCCACTTCTCTGTGTTATTGAGCTGCAGTTGAATACAAGCTCATATGGAAACTAGCTGAACCAGGATGATGTTGTACAATCACGCAGGATGAGGAAATAAGCAGGTTTCTTGGTCTCGGTCTAAGGGTGAACTAGTCTTGGTCTTGACTTGGTCTTGGTAGTGTGTTGGTCTAAATAGGGGTGGGCAAAAATATCGATATGGCAATATATCGCGATACTTTTCCAGCTGATTCAATATCGATATTCAAAATTTTAATATCGATTTTTTTTTTTTTTTTTTTCTCCCCGATCTTTTTCCCATTATATCATCCAGTGCTCCTACCTAAGTGACAGTCCTGGGCATTGCCACTCTCTACCAACCCTGGGAGGGCCCTGCACTGAGCTCAGGTTTTATTTCACGTTTTATTTCATTTTATAATTTATTTTTTATATAACACAATTGCCTGTCCTTAAAAAATGAAAAATAATGGACAGGGGTTTATTTATTTATGGATTTATATCTATACTGACTGATCACTGTGCCTGTCCTTGGTTTTAGTACCCATCTTTCTTGTGTTTATTTGCCACATACCGTAATTAAAGCAACCTCATACTAAATTTAATGTTAATTTCATATGATGTAAATAATATGAAAAACATACGCAAATATGTTGTAACTTTAGCTTGTATAGTTATAATAAAACATTGTTTTGACTCAGTTTGTCCCATGAATTGTCACTATAATCTGATGAACGTGCAACTCGGATTTTAAGATCCATCACTATCATCTGATGTACATATATACAACTTGGATTTTAAGATGTGTAATGCATTTTTAAATTTTTCCGTGAACTATGTAGAATATAATAATCGGGATATCGCATAATCGGGATATCGCAATGTGTATCGTATCGTGGCTCAAGTATCGTGATGCGTATCGTATCGTGAGGTCCTTCCCAATACCCAGCCCTAGGTCTAAACAAGTCTACACTTGTTAGAAGTAGGTAATATCCACTGTCAGAAAGAACCATGTCAGTAATGGTCAGGTAGATGAATCGAGGCAAATCTCAAAGCAGAGCAGTGGAAGCTCTTCAAACAATTCTCATACGGCAGTAATGATCAGATGTGCCATGAATAAATGTTGGACATGTTTACTCTTAAATCCCCTGTACACCACAGACGTGCCCCAAGGTGACTCATTCCAACTGGCGGAGTGAAAAAGGGATGAACAAGTGGAGGACGGAAGACGTACGCCCATTAATGATGACAGGCCTGTGTTTCTGAGGGCATTATCTGGCCATTATGAGATCTAACCCACAAGTGTGAGCTCAGAATAAAGTAGCAACACCAAACACAGCCGAAGTCACAACATGAAACACTGCAAAACAAGCCTTCATCTTTCATTCTCTCCAGAAATGTGGATTATCCCAAATTTGTGAGAAACATGTCATCTAATGTCGAGCCAGCCTGATGCGGGAAGACACTCATACAAGGACTCACGCTTTTGCACAAATACATTTCAAAGTTAGAGGCAAATGATGAACATGAGGCCACATCTGCTGCAGAATCAGTGAAATCACAGCGATCATTCCCAACTTCCATCCCAGTGGAGCAGGCGTTTGTTCATCCAAGACAAAAGCTTGACCCTTTACTGCCTGATTTAAGATATTCACAAGGGTTTTTTGTTGTTTTTTTTTAACCTATTTCAACTGAGCACGAGGAGCACATATTTATAAATAAATACAGACTTAAAACATCATATTACAAAAGATACAACAATAAATGTGGAAAGAAAATACTGGAAAAAAGCAAAACAAGAATCTATATTATTACCTGCAGTGTCATCTCCTCACTTGAGCTGGCATAACTGATCAAACATGATTTATGTATAGCCCACTAGCTTGGAAGCCAAACAGACAGATGAATAAAAACTAGAGATGCACCGATCGATCGGCAACCAATCGGTATCGGCCCGATAATGGCCCTATCGGTTTTGATCGGAGATCGGAAAATAATAGTTCAAAGCTGGCCGATCAGATGACGTTTACAACAACAAACCGCCCACACGTATGTTCCCACATCTCAGACCGAGCTGTCCCAACGAGGCGTGACCGGCATCGCCGGTATAGGAGTTTTACAATGTCCGAAAAGGACAACAAATTTGCATTATGCAAGTTGTGTCCAAAGGAGATACTGCGAAAAGGATTATAATAAAAGAATTTCAACACAACGAAGCTGATAAGACATTTGAAAGTTTTTCCACACGAAGGAGTATATCGAGTTGTCAAAGTTGGCTGCAACTAAGGCAGAGAAAGAAAAGGAGCAACGCCGCTAACTCAGCTGAACGTAACAGAGACTAGGGCCGTGTTGAAAAAAATCGATTTCCCAATTCTAAATTGATTCTCAAATTAATTCCTAAAAATCGATTCATATGTCTAAAGATCGATTTTTTATTTTTATTTTTTTTATGTTTTTTTTTTTTTCATCAAAAAAGGAATGTTTTGTTGGACACGATAATAACTGGTGCCATGTTTTTGCCTTTAAATATGTTTAAAGGTATGAAAACATTAAAGTGTTAGGTTATAATTGCATAAATTGTCTATATTTCATTACTTTATATACTGTCTTGGGGTTACATTTGCAAAAAATGCTAAAAACCAAATGCTCAAAAACGGAATGTGGGAAAAAATAAAACCGATTTCATCCGTCTCTGTTTCCTCCCTGGATCTGTTTGGTAATTCTGACCCACATGTTTCTGAAAGCAGTTCTATCAGCATTCTGGGAGCTGATTGGTCCTTACAGCATCATTAGCTGCAATACTTGCTGTTTAATCTCAATATAATACTAGTAGTAATATTTTGCATAACTACAGTCGTATAATTCATGCAACAGCTCAAAAAACAGTTTTAATAACACTAACCCAAACATTAACCCAAACTCAATATCGGAATCGAATCTTGATAAATCGATTCTGAATCTTAAGAATCTTGACATTTGAATCGATCCCCAGCCCTAACAGAGACCTATAAACGACAGCAAGAAAAATAAAGAACTACAGCCTAAGGTAATGGATTCATAAGCCTTGATCATCAGCTGCTTTCTATTGTAGAAGACATCGGGTTTAAACGCGCCGTAAGCTGCTTGGATCCCCGTACGCGCTGCAGAGTCGTAAATATTTCACTGATGAATGTCCGCCAGAGTTATACCAGAAAATATACAGTCACATCAAACCCTCACGCAGGACGACAGTCGTGTCAGTCGCTTCACGAGTGACATTTGGAGTTCTAGTGTAGAGTTTCACTCACAAGAGTTTCCTCACACGCGGCAGATGCTATCGCTAAAGCTTTCACAAAGCTTAATAATTCAGAATTCATATTTTATTTTAAGATTTAATTCCTCTTTCCACAGGAAAACTAAGGTTTATAGTTTACAACTTGTATCAACTTTTAGAGAGTGACATGTCTGTGTTGTCTGTTGGTGCACATGTTGTGTTGTACACAATTATTACCACAGGAAAGTTTAAACTAGTAAACTACACTTGCTCTTTGTAAGCTGAATCTAAATCACCTCTAAGAGTCTCTAGAGTGTGAAATATTGCACATTGCCTCAGCCTGAAATAAAACAGTCAATTCATGATACTTTCTCATCTCCTAATTTTTATACCCAATAATACAATGTCAGTGTCATGTACATGAGACAACACTATTGACGAATTTATGGATTTCACGCTGTAATCGACAATATCAGGATCGGCAGATACCGATTTTGGAGATCGGTTATCGTCTCTCAAAATCCTGATCGGTGATCAGTTTGCTTGTAAACCAAATTCACGTCTCACAGCGTGAAGAGTGAGCCAGCAAAGCAGTTACTTCTCTGACGTTTTTTGTGGCGTCACATTAGGAATGGGTGATATTTTACCGTTCACGATATACCGTCAAAAAAATTCCCCGCGCCCCACGGTAAGAATTTTTCATCACGCGGTACAAACGATAAATTCCTTTTGATGACGTTTTTGTGTAACAAACATGGCGGAAGGCGGATCTGAGAGCGAGGAGCTCGTCTTTAAACGAGGCTCCAGCTCCGTTATCTGAAACTGGTTTGGATTTAAAAAGAGTGATGAGGAGCAAACATCATCTATTATGTGCAGAGTCTGCAAAAACAGAAGGAAATGGTTGTTACATTTTGATATAACGTTTGACTATTACAAAAAAAAATTGCAATAGTATCTAATTTGTGGCATGTTCCAACCACAGGTTAATTTGCACATTTTATTTATATTAGAAGAGATCATCACTGATATGATTTTATTTTCAGTGAACTTTTATTTATTTGTCCTGTTTTATTTATTTATCAGGTTGTATTCTTTTCTACTTTGTGATTTTATAAGCTAAGAAAACTTGAAGGACAGTGATACTTTTGCTGTTTGCACTGTTATCCCACTGTTTAAGCCATACAGTTTGAATAAATGTTGAATCTGTTCTTACATTTCAAACTTGTTTCATTTGAGTCATTACAGTTTTGCAGTACAGGTGTACTAATTGAATTGGTTTTTATTAATTCAATTTAATTGGTGTAGTTTAGTATCTTTTAGAGCAGTGATTTGGGGCTCCAAAGACTGAATGTGGTGATAGATTTATAGTTAAAAAGGTGGAGTTGAATTGGTATTTTTTTTTTTTTTTTAATCGCCATTTTTATCGTTATCGGGATAAATGCCAGAAATTATCGTGATACATTTTTTAGTCCATACCGGCCATCCCTACGTCACATCTCCACGTTTTCAGACATAATCAATTGAAAAAAAAAAATCACTTAATAAAAGGTTTTTTTTACCGACAACTTAAATCTGAATTATTAAACAACTGACTAAAGCAAGTTAGCAATATGATCTAACGAGGTAAAAGATCTTTCAGAGAGTTTAAACTCTCCCTTTGGCCCCAACAAGCCTCGTCAATAAAGGAATTTGCGCACCTCACCGTTCAGACAAACAAACAAACAAACAGCTCCATCGCTAATCTGTTCCCTGCATCCAAATAGGTGTGGTACGTGACTCAAGCAGCTAACCAATCAGCTTGGAGGATCTGTGTGAGCACATCTTACATCATCAGCAATCACCGGGACAAAGCTGTGGGCTCACTCCAGCTTGACCGCGCTGGCGGAGTGATTAAGCTGCTATTCCTGACCGACCGTAGGTTCGCGTGTGAGAATCCTTCTGCCCTTCAATACATTAGAGATGAGACGGCTAATAACAGACTTCCAGGAATGTCTAAGAGTAGAAAGAAATTAAAAAAAAAAAAAAAAGGACGGCCCCGTGTTGTTGAATTTCAGGGGTTGCAGTGGATTTGTAGCACATTTGTCACTTTTACTTTTTACTACTACTACTATTACTACTACTACTACTACTACTACTAATACTGATTTAGCAGACGCTTTTATCCAAAGCGACTTACATCTGAGAGAACAAACACAGGGGAGCAATTAGGGTTAAAGGCCTTGCTCAAGGGCCCAAGGTGGTTCATTTTGGTTGCAATTCTGGGGCTTGAACCTGGATCCTGCAGAACCAAGCCCAGCGCAAACGACCTGCCTGGTGAAAAGGTAGACTAAAATAAAAAAAATAATAAAAAAAACTCACTGGGTTTGTATGTGTATATGTATGCGTATGTATGCATATATATATGTATATATATTAAATATAGTAATAATGCACATATATATTCCTTAGGTTTTTACCGGCATGGTATCAACCATTAATATGTGTGCAGACAAGGTTTTTTATAAAAAAAAAAAAAAAAAAAGTAGACTAATTTCTTGGAAGGCAGAAATGATTAGTGCTGAAATATCTTGCTGCTTAAAATCCAAAAGTGACTGCAACATTACCAGCCAGACGGGGTTAGATGAAGAGTTGCAGGCGCTCGCTGTTGTTTAGACGTCCATTTCATCCAAAAACATCAAATGGAAGGAATGTTTTTTTTTTTCCTGAACTAATTTTTGGAGGTTTGACGTCAGCGTTCAGAAGTGACAAAAACCAGGACAGAAAACTGAGGACACACTTAAGAGCGCTTGGGACAAAAATGAGATAACCCAAGATTTTTCTGGCTCAAGTCCACCGTTTCAGCCGACTAAACTCTGCAGCACATTTCCTGACACCGTCGTTTGACAACATGTCCAATAAACAAAGCATAGAGATATGCTTGGAACAAGTTCACGACCCATCAATGTTTCATGTAAACAAACATGTAACTGGACTTCAAGATGCTGAAAGACTGAAGGAGAATGATTTTTGTATTCTACTTGATAATTGAATCAATTACTTACCCAAACCAACGTAATCACCTCATCCTTTCTGAGAAACTCGTCTAAGATGTAAACAAGTAGGGGACACCTTGGCGGCGCAGACGGTTGACTGAGCATGCTCGCAGACAAAGGCACCCCTTTCACCTGCATTAAAATCATCTGAGGTAATGAGATTATAATCACTCAGACGCCAATGACACGGCGCACAGATGCAGACATACTGAAGACGCTGCAGTGGCAAAGGTCTTTACACTTTATCTACATTCAAAACTGGGATCCCAGCATATTAATAACCGCAGTTATTAATTCATATGTCCAACTGTTTCTGTAGCTCAATGTATCTGCCATTTATAAAAGTATTATGTTTATTTTTTTTTAAAGCCAACTTGTCCCGTCTACACCATTTAGTTACAGGACTATCTCAGGAAATTAGAATATTGTGATTTTTCTGTAATGCTTAAGAAAACTCAAATATCCTATCTCAAAAAAAAAATTCTGGGAATCTTAATCTTAAACTGTAAACCATAATCAGCAATAATAAAATAATAAAAGGCTTGCAATATTTCAGTTGATTTGTAATGAATCCAGAATGTATGACATTTTTGTTTTTTTTAATTGCATTACAGAAAATAAAGAACTCACAATATTCTAATTTTCTGAGACAGTCCTGTACATTAGTTGCATACGAGTCTTTCTATAATAAAGAATTATATGCATTTATCCCTGGACAACAATAGAGTCACAAAATGTTCAGCTTTAACAAACAATATAAATGTTATTTCTTATTTATAGAAGGGTGATATAGCAATCTTTCAAGCCTGAAATGTTTATTTTCTTGTTAGTTTGATGAAGATTTTTCTTTGTGACGTTCACATCGTGTTGGTAAAAGTGTGCAATGTTTATTCAAGTAAAATCAATGTAAGATTTTAAGTAAAACTATAAAACACTATCATAACATAGCCTGTGTAGCATTTTTCTAGATGACTGAATTAAAAGGGAAATTACTGGAGACTGAATCAAACTGAATATTCTGGTCGTACTGGTTACAGTTCTTTTTTTCCTTACTTTTTTTAATAAATCTGGATAAGAACGAACAGGAAATTTCTTTGACTGTCTGTAAACACTGAGAATGCTGCTGGAAACTGTCCACTATGACCCCCGCCTGCTCTCGTCTGCTTTCTAATCGCGGCGCCACAGATATCAGACAAGCCTAATGACACCAGAAAAACGGAGACAAATGTAGGATTAAAATCTTAAAATCAGAATAATCGCAAAACAAATCTTAATTCGACAGAATGCAAATATGAATGGCCCTTACCAAACGTTGACGCAACGTCTGCATTGATTTAAAATAATCCAGAGGAAGACGGCACAATGCTTAAAACAAAATACCTGCAGCTTTCAATGAGAAAACCAGTGTGGGCAAAATGTAAGAATAGAAATTCTGCCAGGACGCCTGCCCAGATCTTATCCCTGCTGCTTTCATTTGTGGAAAATATTGTCTGTTTTGCCTGAAGATCAAATCAAAATTGCATCCCTGCTGCCAGAGGACTGCGACTTTATCTCGCCTCATCGAAGAAATTGGTTAGATTAAATAAAAAAAGAGGGAAAGAGCCAACTGTGTCTAACCAGAGGACTATTATAGTTGGCCGGAAGACACCATGGGTTTTTCCAGAGAGCTGGCTACGTCAAAAAGGTGTTTTTAGATAAGGCAAGGCAAGTTTATTTGCATAGCACATTTCAAGTACATTCAATATAGCATTGAAGTGACTCAGTTAAAACTAAACTGGAACAGGACGGATCAATGCAAAAACTCACGGACTTTGTACGTGATTGCAGACAACAATCCTACTTTCAGCACATATGCTGAACATAAACGGTTACGCCAAATGTATTTCATGGTAAAGTGCCTGCAAATAAATGAATATTCTTATTGCAAATTTATGGATCAAGTTTAATTTCCATTTAAATTTTTTAATGCATTGGAATATTGCTTTTTGTACAAGCCACTTAAAAAAAGTCCAGAAGTGTCCAGCTTTTGATTTTACAAAATAGTGAAAGGGAAAACTGTAAATTGCCAACAGTGGAAAACAGCACTTTAGGAGAGAAAGCTGATGTTTTTATGAGCAGTTGATGCTTTAATTAATATTCAGGAAGAATCTCCTCCAAATTCATTAAGTGCTGAGATTGAAGCCAACGCAGCATACAAGTTACCACAACCAACAACTAAAATGTAGTTTTAATCTAAAATTTAGAGTTGTCCTTGGACATCAACACAGTCAAAAAAAATGTTAAGCTTTATCAAACAGTATAAATGTTATTTTTGATTTATAGTAGGGTGATATTGCAATCGTTCAAGCCTGAAATGTTTATTTTCTTGTTTAGTTTGATGGTGATTTTTGTTTGGTACCTTCACATCGTGTTGGTGAATGTGTGCAGTATTAAGTCCTTGGATGTTTCTTGTATTGTTTTCTATTGTGGTTCAAACTCTCCTAGGGCTAGGCAAGTGATGGCATTTTAATTCTGATATCACTTTTGGCTTCTAAAGAATACAAAAACAATATAAATCAACTGCTTGGCCAGTTGAAGTAAACTGTATACTTGTTATCATTTAATGCCAGGGGGCTACGAGATAACAGAAAGTTGAAAGACTTATTTTGTCCAAGTTTAAAACTTTAAAACCAATTTGCCTTTTGTCCAATAGTCTCATTCCACAGCAAATTAGGTTTATTTCTGGAGCTGCCAGTGGGAAATTACATTTGGCTTGATCGCAAATGAATACTATTGAACTTCATCTCCTGCTTTAGTGGAATAAGTATTTTAAGTAGTAAGTATTCCAAGAAGCTCCTAAGGGGTAACATTTTAAAACAATTATTCCAGTTTAGATTTAACCAAGCTGGAATAGTTTCCACTATTGCGTGTTTATCCATAAACCTCAAGACATTCTTATGGTGAATGAAAACGGAAAAACTGACTAAACGTCACACTATCTGACAGAGTCAGATAATATTTGAAGCAGAAGAAGCTAATGATGTTATTACTTGATCAAGCCATTAGAACAAAATTAAATCTGTATTTAATACAATTATATGAAATCATATTTCTTTCGGTATAACAACATAAAAATGTATGAGGGATATTATTTTATTTCAATCAGTAGAATAAAACATGTTTGTAAATTTCAACAGATCCTATTTTCCAAATGATTTTTAAACCATTTGGTTTGGTCAAATCTCAGATACGTATTTATGATACAGTATTTCTGACAGAAGGGAAAAGATTTATAACATAAACAGTTACCTTTTACAGACATTTGCCTTGCCACGCAATATTCTCTGTCCTTTTGCACCATTTCCCAAACATCACACATGTACTTAAGCATGATAATTACAAAAAGTATGACAACTACCTATTTTTTTGTACAACAGAAAAACATATCCCAGGCCTTTTTTTATGTTGGTAAAAACAAACAAGATTTTCACAACCCTACCTTAACATAATGAGGATTTCATTGTTTTTTTTTTGTTTTTTTGCTGAGGTGCTTTACTTCTGTGGCTCAATGATGCAAAATAAGGGCTGGTGCTTGTTACTGCTGACACACACCACATTTGCCTGGGAATCCTCGCTATCACCAAGAAAAACTTTCCAACTTAAGTACAACAGACAATGAGCAAGTATGGGCGAGGGTGAAATTAAGGAAAAGAAGGAGAATAAATTAGGAAGAAGAAAGAGAAAATGAAAGGAAATGACAACGACACCGGGAGACTTCGGAGGGACTGAGGGGGTTGTTGAGGGAAAGAGATTTCAGCCGTTTCCCAGTATCATGCAGTCCTCCAGAAAGCAAACCCAAAAAGCACATCTGTCATACTTAAATATCACAAACTACAAATGGGACGACACAAAAACACAAACACAGCTGCTGCCTTTTCCCCTGACACTACTCAACAGCTGCTGAGGGACACACGCACACAAAACCAGGAGGACAATCTGTCCCATCAACAATTATCTGAGAGAGAAGACCCATCACAACAGTCAAAACACACACCGTCCCATAAAAATTATAAGTCAGGGGTTGCCATGCCAATCTGTCAGTTAAGAACTTTGCCATGTCAGTAAAGGACTTTCAGATCATGTTTTTAGGTCAAAATCAAGCCGTCGGTAGATTTGACGATGTGACATTGTTTTTTGGAGTGTCATCAAATGCAGCAAGGTGTGACACCAACTACAACATCAACAACAATTATGCAGCCAAAGGAATTTCTCTCTGATAAGATTCATCAAAATGTTATATGGTGCAATAGTTTTCTACTTGGTAAATAAAATGGACCCTGGGTGAATAAACAGTGAGAGGAAATTAACGCGCGTGCTAGGGCTGGGTGATATGGACCAAAAGTCATATCTCGATATTTTCTAGCTGAATGGCGATACTCGATATATATTAATATTTTTTCTGTGCCATAATTGGGGTTTCCCCCAAAGCATTATAGCATAGCATCTCTGTTAGCTTCATTTTTTTCTGAGGCAAACCCTTAAAAAAAGTCAGTTTTAATACAAAGCCACGTGCCAAATGTCACACAGGTTCCTTTATTAACAGAGGTCTGCACAATATCAAAATGTATAAAACAAATGAAATAAAAATAAACTGCCTGCATATATAGAATAAAAATGCTTCTTGAATAAAATAAAACAAATATCCCTTTTAGGGCTGAACGATATACCGTTATCGTATCTATATCGAGATATGAACATTCAAGACATTAATAACGGAAAAGCAACGATATAAACGATATATTTCCGCTCGCCCTGCTTGTAAAGCTCGAGCAGTCTCCATAAACACTACTTTTAAGATTGCCCTTGAACGCACCACTACGGCCAGCCAACCACAAAGCTTATTTCATGCTTGCTGTTGATCGACAGCTGAAGCCAACCAATGACAAACATAGGAGGGTGGGAGGGAGACGTAGACCGAGACGCACACAGCCACACGCACAGGAGAGCGGAGAAGAGCGGAGAAATCCAAACGGAAGAAAGGAGACATGAGTACGGAGGATAATGCGGCCGGTGGCAGTGCAGAAGCTAATTTTGTGCCAAAACATAAATCATCCTCCATTATTTGGAGGTATTTTGGATTTAGAAAGGATGATGTCGACCAGAGCGAGGTGTTGTGCAAGTCGTGCTTGGTGAAAATTGCGACGTGTATTTCGCAGCCATCCGTTTTTTTTTTTTTGAAATTACAAAATAAAAATAGAGAAATAAACCAAAATAATCCGTCCCCCATCTTTTGTTTTGATAATAAAAAATTCATTGATGTGTTTGAAAATCGAAATTGGGAATTAAAACAGCGAGTGGAAAACTCTTTTCTCTATTTCCTATTCGTTGGAGGATACTGAAAAACAAGGATTGGACAAATGTGGGGATTGCACATGCGCAGTAATAAATTAAGAAAGTTGTTTCTGGTTCTTTTGTTGATCAGATTGAAAGTTAACATTTTTAGATATTTAATTGTTGAAACAGAAAATAAATCAAATATGAAACCTGGGAGTGAAACATGAGTGTAATCTGTCTTCACTTCGTCAGGAAACTGCAGTGATGTTGTGACAGTCCGTTCAGCTGCAGCGTCCAATCAATAACATGTACTGAACTCTAACTCTAACTGCATTGGTTATTTATCGTTAAAGCGGAGCTACAGTAAAATATTTTGATTATTATTTATTATTGAGTGACTTTATGTTAATGTTGATGACTGGCAGTGAGTTCTAATCAATAAAACTGCACTCTTTTGATTTCTGATGTTTTTATTTTTCTGAAAAATGCTTGGTTTTCACCGAACCGAAGTCATATCGTATCGTATCGATATCGAGATATCTGGCATAAATATCGAGATATGAAATTTTGTCCATATCGTTCAGCCCTAATCCCTTTCCTGCATAACAATTACATTAAAATACACTGTGCAATTAATACAATGTAGACAGTAACAGGCAGACTTTTCCACTGAGGTTGACAGTTGTGCAAATAACAAAACATTTGTGAAACATTCAAGTCAATTTGTCACAAAATAAGCTATATCAAAATCATTAAAAAAAAAAAAAGCTATATCGATATTGTCTCGTACCATATCGCGTTTGAAAATATATCGATATACATAAAAATCTCGATATATCACCCAGCCCTAGTACGTGCATATATTTCTAGAGCCGCTTTAAAGAAACTGACTGGAATAAAAAAAAACCATAAGCTACAATCTTAATACCTAAATCCAGAAAAATATTTATACGACATTGAATATCATAGGAGTAAAAATAAAAATTTAAGGGCATAACAGTTTTCTACAAATGCATATTAATCCCAACACAGTTTCCTGTTGTATTGGTGGTATATCACTGAGACGTTTTGGCTAAAATACCACACAGAAAACAATCGATCTTTTCATAGCAGCCACTTTCAGGGGAAGTCCCTCTTCTGAGATCACTCCAAAAACTCTGTGTAACCATGAAAACTTAAGTTTGGACAAAAATGTCATTCAATAACGTTAAAAATATGTTATTACCCTACAAGAGAGCGTACAGTACATACTCTCACTGCTAAAATTGACTCGAAAAGCAACCCATGCTCACACCACCACATAGAAAATGGATAGAAAAATACTTGACTGGCAATTTTATTCTCAAATATGTTTCCCTTTTCTGGCAATTGACCTCCGACAGTTGGAGTTGAACAATCTCACAGTGAGTCAGATTGGCACAACACTGCTGATAGAAACTCTGAAGGTACAAAAAGGCCAGATTTGAACACAGACACAAAGAAAACAAAGGATGCTCCAAGAAGTAAAGTGAGAGTTTATATTGGTGTGGCGCTTCCTCGAAGGGTTGAGGAAACCAGTCTATTTCCAAGAATAGACTAAACAACGATACCATGATGTCATATTTCTATTGGACAGGTGAATGTGTTTTACCTTTTCATATATGATTCAGGTAGTTTAAAGCCTTGTCCTTCGGACAACATCAGAAAAACTGTTGATTCCTGGTTTGCAGCTAGACTACAGTGTTTTATAACTTAGACTTTACTGTATCACACTCAGACTATCTCATTCTTGCAAATTTTCCAACTATCGTCTAATCCACTTTTACAAGTATGGCTTGCCAGTTCTGATTTTTGATGACTCAAGAGTCTCTTTCTAAGAGTTAGTACTGACCACATTGAAAATCATTTTAAAAATATGACTTTTACACTCTACACATCTGTAACTGGTTACACGGTCTTCTCTGCCAATGCAAATCCACAAAAGTAAAGCGCTTCAGGTCACTGGATAGAAGAGTGTGTTCAAACTCTAAGAAAGGAAGAATTACAGTATATGCATTTCATCCACCAGATTACAGGTCCATACTCTTTGTTTCTTTTTTCATTTGTCTTGCCCCTTCGCTGATGACACCTGATACTATGAACTGATAGCCATGATTGTGTTTCACTGGAAATTAGGTAAATTGACTTAACCACATTACTTTTAATACTATTTCACTTTGATCCAAGCCCTATTTTATTTGTAAACACAAGATTTCTATCGTTTTTCTGTCAAATTCAAGGTTGAACTTGGGAAAGAGTAAGATGTCTATATGGGTACGACTGGAAAGTGAGAGAGGCCTAAACTCGGATTATATTATCACATAATAATTGGTTTACAGTACTACAATGCATAGTTAATAAAATATTAACTATAAAAATATAGTTAATAAAATGCAAGCTTGTGATCACCTTGGCAGAAACAGAGCAAATATCCATTAGTTTACCTACTTCTTTGCTGTTATACTGCCATAAATAAACTAAAATTAGCCTGACACACTTGTGCCTGAAGAGAAGCGGGTTATTTCAGAAGAATAATTGGCAATGCACAAGAGACACGAGGACTACTACATCCTCGGCAAAGCCACCAGTCGCTTTAACTTTGACAGATGTGAAACCATATAGACGAAAAGGTATCTATCTGATGAGTGACAGTCTCTTAATTTACCTTTATTTAAGACTACCTGGAGGGAGCCTAATAAGAACGTACCTGTAAAGTCTCCCGTTTTGGTCGGGAAACTACCGTATTTTACCTCTCTTTCCCGCCGTCCTCCCGTATTAGTATTTTCCCGTCAATATCCCATTTTATCATATAATCATTTTTAAACTGCAAACTGAATTGTCACTAGCCTCGCGAGAACTGCCCCCTGCTGTAGCCTGGGTGGCCGTTCTTGCGAGGTTAGCGGCGACAACGGGGAACAAACTCGGAACAACAAATCAGAGAGATGGATGGATGTAACGAGAGAGAAGAAATCTCTGCCCAAAAAGCTAAGACTTCGTGTAAATGTCTCTAAAAATGGGAAACCAAATTTACTTTCCTAAAGAGGAACAGGAGTTCTGAAACTTATTTCAGCTACAGGCGCGGAAACATGCGTCGTTGTCATCAGTCATGAATGCCAGAGAGCCTCATGAGTGAAAATGACAAATTAAAATGTAAATGTTTCACTTGAAGACAATCAATGTGTATATAAACTGAAAATATTTAAAATAAATACGTGTGCTTTAATTCCCCTTTGTGTTTTCATGTAGGCTCTATTATAGGAATTGCACAGTATTTCAGTGTCAACAAAGGTCGGCCTGTCAGATTCTGAGCACACAATTGTAGTTTGTAAGTCGTTGACAGGTAGATATTTTGGATTTCTCGTAAACCTGTCCTGGTTAAAATGTAAGATACTGGACCTGGTTGGTGGAAAATTTCCCATATTTTTAAATCCAAAACTTGACAGGTATATATCTGCTGAGTGACAGTCTCCTTATTTACCTGTAAGGCTATCTGGAGGGCCTAATAAGCCTAATAAGGGTGTAGACTAGAGCATCGTCAGCATGGTCAACATCACCATCATCTATCTAATCTATACATTAAGGCAAAGAACCTGAACCTTAATAAAAATTTAACAAAACATGTAACAGCACGATTACACTTAGGGAAGTCGGTCATAATAATGGAAGATGCAGAAAAACTCCACAGAGCTGCTTCCAGACAGGACAGATTTTGGTGAACCCACTTTTAATCCTGAAACCAAGACACATCCAACATGCAGAACAAACATGACCAACACGTTTAACAACACGGCTACTGTTTAGGGATGGATGGATGGATTAGTGGGTAAGTGGATAGATAGATAGATAGATAGATAGATAGATAGATAGATAGATAGATAGATAGATAGATAGATAGATAGATAGATAGATAGATAGATAGATAGATAGATAGATAGATAGATAGATAGATAGATAGATAGATAAATGGATGGATGGATGGATAGATAGATAAATGGATGGATAAATGGATGGATGGATGGATGGATAGATAAATGGATGGATAGATAAATGGATGGATAGATAAATGGATGGATGGATAGATAGATAAATGGATGATGGATGGATAAATGGATGGATGGATAAATGGATAAATGGATGGATGGATAAATGGATAGATAGATAGATAGATAGATAGATAGATAGATAGATAGATAGATAGATAGATAGATAGATAGATAGATAGATAGATAGATAGATAGATAGATAGATAAACGGATGGATGGATAGATAAATGGATGGATAGATATATAGATAAATGGATGGATAGATAGATAGATAGATAAACGGATGGAATGATAGATAAATGGCTGGATAGATAGATAAATGATGGATACATGGATGGATAGATAGATAGATAAATGGATGGATGTATAGATAAATGGATGGATAAATGGATGGATAGATAGATAAATGGATGGATAAATGGATGGATAGATAGATAAATGGATGGATAAATGGATGGATAGATAGATAAATGGATGGATAGATGGATGGATAGATAGATAAATGGATGGATGGATAGATACATGGATAGATAGATAAATGGATGGATAGATAGATAAATGGATGGATAGATAGATAAATGGATGGATAGATAGATAAATGGATGGATAGATAAATGGATGGATAGATAAATGGATGGATAGATAGATAAATGTATTTATAGATGGATACACAGATACACAGACAGATACACAGATAGATAGATAGATGTATGTATAGATGGATAGACGGATGGATAGACAGATAAACAGTTAGATTTATAGATGTACAGATAGATACATAAACAGACAGATGTACACTGTATAGAACGATCAGCTTCAGCTGTCACCGGCAGCTTGTTGACCTTAGCCTGGCAACATGCTAACGAGCCCAGTCACTAACCAGTCCGAATGAGACAAATTAAACTCTTAACTCTTCCTATGATGTCACCTCTAACCCCCCCTCGGTGTTTCTGGCTGCCCCCCCGAGCCCTGGGCCGGACCGGGACCGGGACGGACCGTAATACCCGCGGCTCGTTAGCCCCTCGTGCTAACGCTAGCGGGCTAGCCCGCTCTGTCGTTGTTTCTGTCTCAGACCGCTCCGATCTCGGGGTAACTAACCTGCAGAGGCCAGGGAGGCTCCGCGCGGATCTCCGCGGGGCTGGCTGCTGCGGCAGGTGGAGGTGGAGGTGGAGGAGTGGAGAGACGTGAAGCCTCGAACACAAAACTCATGAAAGACGAGAGAAAAACATCCGCGAGGCTGACGTCATCACAGCCAGGACAGGCGGACACGTGACCGCAGGCGCCGCCTACCGGCTGAAACCGGTACTGCAGCCTCCGTCTATATGGATGGATGGATGGATGGATGGATGGATGGATGGATGGATGGATGGATGGATGGATGGATGGATAAATGGATGGATGGATAAATGGATGGATGATGGATGGATGGATTGATGACGGATGGATAAATGGATGGATGGATGGATGGATGGATGGATGGATGGATGGATGGATGGATGGATGGATGGATGGATGGATGGATGGATGGATGGATGGATAAATGGATGGATGATGGATGGATGGATTGATGACGGATGGATAAATGGATGGATGGATGGATGATGAATGGATGGATGGATCCATCCATCCATCCATCCACCCATCCATTTATCCATCCATCCATCCATCCATGTATCCATCCATTTATCCATCCATCCATCCATCCATCCATCCACCCATCCATACATACATCCATCCATCCATCCATCCATTTGTCCATCCATCCATCCATCCATCATCCATTCGTCCATCCATCATCCATTCGTCCATCCATCCATTTATCCATCATCCATCCATCCATTTATCCATCCATCCATTTATCCATCCATCCATCATCCATTTATCCATCCATCCATCCATCCATTTATCCATCCATCCATCCATCCATTTATCCATTTATCCATCCATCCATTTATCCATCCATCCATCCATCCATCCATCCATCCATCCATCCATTTATCCATCCATCCATCCATTTATCCATCCATCCATTTATCCATCCATCCATCCATCCATCATCCATCCGTCCATCCATCCATCCATCCATCCATCCATCCATCCATCCATCCATCCATCCATCCATCCATCCATTTATCCATCAGTCCATTTATCCATCCATCCATTTATCCATCCATCCATCCATCCATTTATCCATCCATCCATTTATCCATCCATCCATCCATCCATCCATCATCCATCCGTCCATCCATCCATCCATCCATCCATCCATCCATCCATCCATCCATCCATCCATCCATCCATCCATTTATCCATCAGTCCATTTATCCATCCATCCATTTATCCATCCATCCATTTATCCATCCATCCATTTATCCATCCATCCATCCATTTATCCATCCATCATCCATCATCCATCCATCTATCCATCCATCCATCATCCATCCATCCACACATCCACCCACACATCCATCCATCCATCCATTTATCCATCCATCCATCCATCCATCCAATCATCCATCCATCCATCCATTCATCCATTTATCCATCCATCCATCCATCCACCCATCCATTCATTCATTTATCCATCCATTCATCCATCCATCCATCCATCCATCCATCCATCCATCCATTCATCCATTTATCCATCCATTCATCCATTTATCCCTCCACACATCCATCCATCCATCACCAATCCATCATCCATCCATCCATCATCCATCCATCATCCATCCATCCATCCATCCATCCATCATCTATCCCTCCACACATCCATCCATCCATCACCAATCCATCATCCATCCATCCATCTATCCATCCATCCATCCATCATCCATCCATCCATTTATCCATCCATCATCCATCCATCCATCCATCCATCATCCATCCATCCATTTATCCATCCATCATCCATCCATCCATCCATCCATCATCCATCCATCCATTTATCCATCCATCATCCATCATCCATCCATCATCCATCCATCCATCCATTTATCCATCCATCATCCATCATCCTTCATCCATCCATCCATTTATCCATCTGTCCATCATCCATCCATCCATCCATTTATCCATCCATCATCCATCCATCCATCATCCATCCATCATCCATCCATCCATCCATCCATCCATCATCTATCCCTCCACACATCCATCCATCCATCACCAATCCATCATCCATCCATCCATCTATCCATCCATCCATCCATCATCCATCCATCCATTTATCCATCCATCATCCATCCATCCATCCATCCATCATCCATCCATCCATTTATCCATCCATCATCCATCCATCCATCCATCCATCATCCATCCATCCATTTATCCATCCATCATCCATCATCCATCCATCATCCATCCATCCATCCATTTATCCATCCATCATCCATCATCCTTCATCCATCCATCCATTTATCCATCTGTCCATCATCCATCCATCCATCCATTTATCCATCCATCATCCATCCATCCATCCATTTATCCATCCATCATCCATCCATCCATCCATTTATCCATCCATCATCCATCCATCCATCCATTTATCCATCCATCATCCATCCATCCATCCATCATCCATCCGTCCATCATCCATCCATCCATCCATTTATCCATCCATCATCCATCATCCATCCATCCATCCATTTATCCATCCATCATCCATCATCCATCATCCATCCATCCATCCATCATCCATCATCCATCCATCCATCCATCCATCATCCATCATCCATCCATCCATCCATCCGTCCATCATCCATCCATCCATCCATTTATCCATCCATCATCCATCATCCATCCATCCATCCATTTATCCATCCATCATCCATCATCCATCATCCATCCATCCATCCATCATCCATCATCCATCCATCCATCCATCCATCCATTTATCCATCCATCATCCATCATCCATCCATCCATCCATCCATTTATCCATCCATCCATCCATCCATCCATCCATCCATCCATCCATCCATTTATCCATCAATTTATCCATCCATCCATCCATCCACACATCCATCCATCCATTTATCCATCCATCCATCCATCCATCCACACATCCATCCATCCATCCATCCATCCATCCATCCATCCAACCATGTATCCATCCATTTATCCATCCATCCATCCGTCCATCCATCCATCCATCCATCCATCCACACATCCATCCATCCAACCATCCATCCATCCATCCATCCATCCATCCATCCGTCCATCCATCCATCCATCCATCCATCCATCCATCCACACATCCATCCATCATCCATCCATCCATCCATCCATCCATCCATCCATCCATCCATCCATCCACACATCCATCCATCCAACCATCCATCCATCCATCCATCCATCCATCCATCCATCCATCCGTCCATCCATCCATCCATCCATCCATCCATCCAACCATGTATCCATCCATTTATCCATCCATCCATCCATCCATCCATCCACACATCCATCCATCCATCCACACATCCATCCATCCATCCATCCATCCATCCATCCATCCACACATCCATCCATCCAACCATCCATCCATCCATCCATCCATCCATCCATCCGTCCATCCATCCATCCATCCATCCATCCATCCAACCATGTATCCATCCATTTATCCATCCATCCATCCGTCCATCCATCCATCCATCCATCCATCCACACATCCATCCATCCAACCATCCATCCATCCATCCATCCATCCATCCATCCATCCATCCGTCCATCCATCCATCTTTCATCCATCATCCATCCATCCATTTATCCATCCATCCATCCATTTATCCATCCATCCATCCATCCACACATCCATCCATCCATCCATCCATCCATCCATCCATCCAACCATGTATCCATCCATTTATCCATCCATCCATCCATCCATCCATCCATCCATCATCCATCATCATCCATCCATTTATCCACACATCCATCCATCCATCCATTTATCCATCCATCATCCATCATCATCCATCCATTTATCCACACATCCATCCATCCATCCATCCATTTATACATCCATCCATCCATCCATCCATTTATCCATCCATCCATCCATCCATCATCCATCCGTCCATCCATCCATCCATCCATCCATCCATCCATCCATCCATCCATTCATCATCCATCCATCCATCCATTTATCCATCAATCCATTTATCCATCCATCCATCCATTTATCCATCCATCCATCCATCCATCATCCATCCATTTATCCATCCATCCATCCATCCATTTATCCATCCATCCATCCATCCATTTATCCATCCATTTATCCATCCATCCATTTATCCATTTATCCATCATCCATCCGTCCATCCATCCATCCATCCATTTATCCATCCATCCATCCATTTATCCATCCATCCATTTATCCATCCATCCATCCATCATCCATTCGTCCATCCATCCATCCATCCATCCATCATCCATCCGTCCATCCA
>NC_084594.1:8400916-8408416 GCF_033807715.1 Cololabis saira
TAAAAACACTCCGATGGTTGTAGGTAACAAGGATGTTTAATTTCCAGGTGGGCGGAGCTTTCACACACGTATTAAACATAATTGCATGCCGCCTCATGCAGTGCAGGTGTGAACACTTGTAACCTCCCACAAACTATAAAATCAGGGAAGACTCGCCGCACCAGGGGGTAGTTTATTTCCTCCCGGTTGGCTTCATTAGGGGGGAGGAGCTACTGTAGCCTGGGAGAGTTAAGTGAAGACAATAAGCTGTTTCACACAGAAGGGGAGGAGTAAATTATAAAGAGAAAGACAGTTTGTGTTATGGTGAGGACTGCGGAGGAATCAGCTGCTTGGTCTGGATCCAGGAAGGAAAATCAAGTGAAAGGGGGAAAGGTCTCGTTTTCTCCCACGAGCAGATATAACGTGCTGAAGTAGAGGCGGGGGTGATGAACTTTGCCCTGTGACACTGCACTCACTGACACACAGGAAGAAGACCTGAAAGGTAACGTAAAATTATAGAAACTTCTGTTCCACGGTAACTAAGTGGTGCACTTCCTCTGTGATGAACCCAGAGGTTATTAATTCAGACGATTTGTTGGAAATGTTAAAAAAAAGGAGTGAAGTCCTCCTCTCTCAGGCGTCTTCATGAAGTCAGAGAAGGCATATTTTTGAAAACACCTCAGCTTTGGTAATGAACTTACTTTGAACCAAACTTTGATTTTCAAAATGGTTTACAGCTGCCTTGCTGTCAGCTGACTGATGGATCCACCTGTCGTGGTTTCAGTTTACTCAAATCTTACAATCTTGCATGATATTCCCTCAACATAATTATTGGAGTAAATGCCATGTGCAGGGCAAAGTAAAATGTTCTCAGCTTTGGCTTTACGTATCCACTTTGGTGGAGGTGGATTATGAGTTTGTAAACCTTTTTTTTTAGTGGCATAAATACCTGAACACGGCCCAGATGGAATTACTGCCAGTGTTTTCTGTCTTCAGTCTTGGGTGGTTCTGTGTGCAAAACACCATTTGATCTGTTGAGGATGACTGGTTTCTGTGGGCTGGCTGCACTTCTCTTGTTGGTGTAGGCAGGGTTCATATTTGGGTGAGTTACGGCTGAATAAATGTGAATTTAGGTCACGCTGCACTGTGGATTTTGCAGTCTTTACAAAGGGTGTGTGGTTTTTTTGTGTTAACTCAGTATTTCATGATTGAAAATATGAACACCTGCTGTGATGCTTTGACGTCCAGTCAATTTTTCCCTGCGTTTTGTGTGCAGCCCCTCTGCTTTGCAGATCCATGCTGCTTTGTTTTGATTTTAATGACTTAAATATTTCAAATTGAAATAAGAGTTATCTTTAAAAATGTGTTTCTAAAATTAATAATACAGTAGCTGTATCTATCTGGTGTTCATTACATGCACATTTTGGACTGTAATTGGAGACCATACTTTTCAGGGATATGAAACGCCTCTGTACTGTCGTTGTCATATCTGATACTGCAAGAAGATGATGTTCCCAGTCTGTTTTAAGAGTCTGCCTGTCTTGTGCAGCTCGGAGTAAGTGTCACACACTTCTTGGACATATTTAAGATGCTGGAAAAAGTTTGTTGTGCTGCTACAGTTAGTTGTGACGGAGTGACACAGATGTATCAGATGGCAGTTTCTCAGCTGTGTGTTTCTGTTCAAGATGCTGAAATAAATCACTCGTGCCGCTACCTTTAACTGCCACTGATGAGCTTTGCAGCCGATGGCAATAGAGACGGCGTCAGACGTAACGAAGACAGACCACTTCCAGGCAACAAGGACCGTTTGCACACGCTGCAACATTTGTTGAGGGAGGAGGCGTGACACAAGTTGGTGGACGTGGTGCTGAACCACGATTATGCAGATTAGGATTAAGTTGATTCAGCGCCCAGCCCCGTGATGCAGGGTATTGATACGAGTGGTCCACATCATCAATTATTAGTGTAAGGACACAGGATCCCAGTGAGAGGGACTCGACTTCTCGAGTCTGCTGGCCATCCTGCTCTATCATTGCCAAAACATTTGTCATGTGTTTCGTTGGCTCCTTGTATTTCAGCATGGATAATGAGAATTTACCATTTTCCTATTGATGTCTTTGCACCAGAAACTACGTGTAACTTGAGTTTTTGCTCCGTTTGAGTCATTGAAGTTTACACACTGGTGTTTTTTAAGAGGGTTAGTGTTTCCTAGAGGACAGTTTGAGTTGTGACTGGATGTCAGGTGATCAACAGTCAGCTACGTTTTTACACAGCTCTGTAGCTGAGCCGGTCAGCACTTGACTCAGCACAATAAACTCAAGATTGAAAATGAAGTCTGTTGTTTGCTGTAACGGATGTTGTTTATCCGGATCTGTGCAAAGAAACTGCACTGTTGGTGCTTACAGTGCAAAAACCCTTTTTTAATGATTTGGTCATTCTTTTTGCAGAGTTTTTATCCTTTCCTCTAAGCTCTGCACATTGGCACAAAGCTTAAAACTAAACTACTCCAATGTATAAAGTATTACTGGCTTGACAATTAACAAAGTGATAATGGTGATTTTTCTCAATTCAGTTGCAGTATTCATGGCAACATTTCAAGTAAATGGGCTACTTTGTCCTGTGTTTTTTTAAATATTTAATTGGATTTTTCTGGGTTTCCTACTTTTAAAAAATGGAGAATGGGTTGAGGTTCTTACACCTCACACACACTCTCACACAAGGGATCACACTTCTCAGCCTCCCCGGGAAAGTTTACGCCAAGGTACTGGAGAGGAGAATACGGCCGATAGTTGAACCTCGGATTCAGGAGGAACAATGTCTTCATCCCGGTCGTGGAACACTGGACCAGCTCTATACCCTCCGCAGGGTGCTTGAGGGTTCATGGGGATTTGCCCAACCAGTCTACATGTGTTTTGTGGATCTGGAGAAGGCATTCGACCGTGTCCCTCGTGCCGTTCTGTGGGGGGTGCTGAGTGAGTATGGAGTCCAGGGCCCTCTATTAAGGGCTGTCCGGTCTCTGTATGATCGGAGCAGGAGTCTGGTCCGCATTGCCGGCAGTAGATCAGACTTGTTCCCGGTGCATGTTGGACTCCGGCAGGGCTGCCCTTTGTCACCGGTCCTGTTCATAATTTTTATGGACAGGATTTCTAGGCGTAGCCAGGGGCCGGAGGGGATCCGGTTTGGGAACCTCAGGATTTCATCTTTGCTTTTTGCGGATGACGTTGTCCTGTTGGCTTCATCGGACCGGGACCTCCAGTGTGCTGGGGCAGTTTGAGGCCGAGTGCGACGCGGCAGGGATGAGAATCAGCACCTCCAAAACCGAGGCCATGGTTCTCCATCGGAAAAGGGTGGCATGCCTTCTCCGGGTGGGTGGAGAAGTCCTGCCTCAGGTGGAGGAGTTCAAGTATCTCAGGGTCTTGTTCACGAGTGAGGGAACGATGGAGCGTGAGATTGACAGACGGATCGGTGCAGCGTCCGCAGTTATGCGGTCGATGTACTGGACCGTCGTGGTGAAGAGGGAGCTGAGTCGAAAGGCAAAGCTCTCGATTTACCGGTCAATCTACGCACCTACCCTCACCTATGGTCATGAACTTTGGGTAGTGACCGAAAGGACAAGATCACGGATACAAGATGCCGAAATGAGTTTCCTCCGCAGGGCGGCTGGACGCTCCCTTAGAGATAGGGTGAGGAGTTCGGTCACCCGGGAGGAGCTCGGAGTAGAGCTGCTGTTCCTTCATATTGAGAGGAGTCAGCTGAGGTGACTTGGACATCTGTACCGGATCCTCCTGGACGCCTCCCTAGGGAGGTGTTCCAGGCATGTCCCTCCTCCCCAGGGAGGTGTTCCAGGCATGTCCCTCCGGGAGGAGACCCCGGGGAAGACCCAGGACACGCTGGAGAGACTATGTCTCTCGGCTGGCCTGGGAACGCCTCGGACTCCCCCCGGAAGAGCTGGAGGAAGTGTCTGGGTTGAGGGAAGTCTGGGCATCCCTGCTGAGGCTGCTGCCCCCGCGACCCGGTAACGGATAAGCGGGAGAAGATGAGTGAGGGTTGAGGTTAATTTCAAACATACTCCATCTACCAGCGATGGCTTTCTCTGTGAACTAAACACAATATTTAACAACACAATCTGTTGGTTCGGTCATAAAAGTAGAAAATGTGCTCATCAGTGCCCACCTTTGCTGTCCTTCAGTATTTATTTATTTTTTAACATTAATGCATACAACTCATATTTGTACTGTTAATGTAATAGACAAGGGTAGTTTGTAATTAATTTATTTTAATACAGGGACAGTGCACAATAAAACATTAAACTTGTACAACAAGAGAATATGCATTGTGCATATTACATAGTGTTATAGCAGATAGCTATTTTCTACCTGTACATGGAAGCAGATTCAACAAGGCTTTTTATCATGGATTTGGAGGGCACCTTATATTGATTCAAGTGGTTTTACAACTGTTTTGTTTGACTTAGACCAGCTTGTAATACAATATAAAAAATGCGGTATAATCATAGCATTCAGATACACACTGAAAGCTTTAACTGTGAGTGAATTCCTTATGTATTTGAAGTTAGCTTGGTTAAACTTGAGTGTGTTTTGAGTTTTTTGACATGGTATTTAAAGCTAAGAGTTCGGTCAAGGATTACGCCCAAGTACTTGGATTTATCCACATTGAGTGTATATGACAGTGTCGTCTGCATACATTATTATGCCGACATCATCACACATGAAAGGCAGGTCATTTATATAGATGCTAAAAAGTACAACGGTACAAACAAAGCCCTTTTCCACCAAGCCGGTTCCAGGGCTGGTTCTGGACCAGTGCTGAATTTGAAACCGGGTTCTCTGTTTCCACTGACAAAGAACTGGCTCCGGGCCAGAAAAACCTGTTCCAAGGTAACACCAACTTAAGAGCAATGACAATAGCAAGACCGAGAGACGGCGACATTTTCAAATAAGCGACACATTTATCTGGATGCAGCAAAGCATCATGGGTCTGAGGAGGAGACAACCTGTCTTTTAGAGATGTGTGTACGGAGGAGCTACGTGGACCAAGTCCTGTTAGAGCAGATACCTGGTTGTTGCTTCAACTTTCACGTAAACGCAGCAACGTAATTGACTGCGTTTCCATGCACTCAATAACCCTTTTAAAACCCGAATATTGGCAATAACCCGAATTTGCACGGCCATGTTAACACCAATAACCCCTTTGAATAAAATGAATTTGCTCATTTTTAAAAACCCGAATATGACCCCTGGGTTACTCCTTTTAAAACCTGAATATTCGGTCATGTAAACGCCTAACGGAATATCCCCATCAAACGGAACATGAATTTGTTTTGTGCGCATGCTCTTTTTTGCAAGGAAACTTGGTCTTTTGAGTCCAGGAAGTTCTTATAAACACGGCGAAACGCAAGACCACACCACACTTTTGGAGTGAGGAGGAGACTAATCACTTCATAAATGTAATGAAGGGTATGAACATTTCTGCATTTGTAGACGATAGGAAGTACGGGGATAGCGAGATTTACAAGAAGGTGAGCGAAAAGTTGCGTGAAGCAGCATTTGTTTTGAATTTGGATACAGGAAGAAGAAGCGGAAATGACGGGAATTGCGTCATGATGTTCTCCGTGCGTCGCTGGTTTGATCCAGATATCCCAAATGATTAATTACCATGTAAACGGAATATTCTGAATGTTTCAGTTACCGGAATATGAGCAATAACCCGAATTTTGACTGCATGTAAACGTAGTCACTGACGTTTGCAGTGACGTAATGACGTGGCTCCTCTTAACACCCGAGCTGTGGAAAAACAAACCGGGTCTCAGCTAGTTCGCAAGTTGAATGAGTTTTGAACCAGAACCAGCCCTGGAACCGGTTTGTTGGAAAAGCGGTACCAGTGTGCAGGCTTTAAGTGGATAGAGCGTATTGTTTACCCGCGCACACTGGTGGCGGTCATTTAGGTGCGATTTGATCCAGTTTAGAGTGTGTGATGAATTATTATAATTGCCAAGTTTTTGCAACAGTTTGTTATGATTGAGCGTATCAAAGGCCCTACGCAGGTCTAGAAAGACCAACCACTCCTCCTTGGTCTAAGTTAGTTTTAGTTTCCTCAAGGAAGTAGCAGCAGGCCATGTCAGTGGAGTGTTTTTTCTTGAATCCAGGATGCAGAGGGTGTAAAAGTGCCTTTGATTCAAGGTGGGCAATGAGTTGTTCTGCTACTCTTTTCCAAGACCTTTAAGGCTGCTGGGAGTGTACTAATGGGGCGGTAGTTACTGCCAAATTTATGGACTGTCTGGAGTTACTATAGCTGTTTTAAAAGTCCTGGGAAAGATGTCTTCGTTTATAGATTTGTTTATTATTGTAATAAGCGATGAAATGACTCTTTATGTAGCTTTAAAAATGCAGTTTCCAGATAGTGTATGTCCTTGGCTTTGCTGTTTTGACAAATGTGATAAAATTGTATTCACTTTAGCCTCAATTACAGGCCCTTCACAAGGAAATTGTTGCGGCGGGTCTCTTTCCAGAAACGTCTGACTATGTTGCTGCACAGAATTTAAAAAATAATCATTAAAATGAAAAGCAATAGCATGGCTATCATTTAGGATGGAGCCATGTACCTTGAGCTGAATGCTTTCGTGTGTTTTTCCTTTCAAAGTAATTTATCGATGCTATTCCATCGGTTTTTACTATTCCCTTTGGCATCCCTGATAAGATTCAGAAAAAAGTTGCCCTAGCCTTTCTAAGTTACTACCGGTATGTAACCCAGGTTCTTAAACTTTTAAAAATGAGATGATCAGTGCTTAATCTTGACTTTAAAAACTTTATAAGAGCAGTATCTCTCTTTTTAATTATGTCCCATAGATGGCTATCAAACCAAGGCGTGTGTTTTGTTTCTTAGACCTTGTTTTTGTATATTCAACACAATGGCCCTAAAAGCCGTCATTAGATCGTTGCTATCAGAAATGTCAGTCCCTCTTGTTTCCTTTATTTCTTTTTCAATGAGTCAAGCCAAGTCTTGCTTTGGGATGAAAGATATATTGGGAATATTTTTTTGTTGTATCTTGATTCCGATAACGTGATTTGGTCAGCTTTCTAGCAGCCAGTGTAATAATATGTGATCAGGTTGTAAGTTTCAGTGATCCTGTCTGGTTTATTTTTAAAGATGAGGTCTCGTAATGTTTGAGAAGTTTTTGTTATTGTTGTGCGTTTACTTATCATTTGTGTCATCTGAAACATTTTGATAATGTTCTTAAGCTTTTTCCTACGTGCTTTATCAAGCCAGTTTAAATTAAAATCTCCCATAAGTATAACTTCACTCCTTGCATACTGTTTATTTAAGGACATCAGCTATTATTTTTACACATACAGTATACATTCCAGGTTGATTGTAGGTTTGTTAATATCTCTTCTCTGCATAGTGTCTTTCACATAAAAAAAAAACCCTGCCCCCTTTCCCTTTAATTCTATCACATCTATTGTTGAAATAATGAACAATTTCATCAAATATTAGTTGCAT
>NC_084594.1:8413416-8545916 GCF_033807715.1 Cololabis saira
ATGAGTTTTTTTTTTTTTTTGGTCCAAACCTTGTGTTTTCGCTGAAACCACCCTATGTTCTACTGTTGATATCTAAAGAACAGAAAATGATAAACACAAACTTTTTTTCCCTGATGTCCACGAGAGTCTAAAGTTTCTTGAAGTAGTTTCAATGTTTATGTACTCCTAAAACTCAATATTCTGTGGGTCTTTGAACATCAGCCAAAATGCCCAAAAACTCTGGCAGTATGGAGCTCTCTGCTCTGAAAATGGCTGGCAGTCAATGAGTTAAGTGCAAAAAAAGGAAGAAAAGTTCTTTTTTAGTCCAGACAAAAAAAGCTTTTTATGCAAATTGCCGTTCTGTTATATTGCACATTTAAAGTGGTCGTGGATTCCATGGGGATCTACGACAGCAGAGGAGCTGGCTGGGTGCAGGAGGTGGAGCAGAAGACACATCCCTGCTACCCCAACAAAGGATGTTTGTGGAGTGGTTTCCTCCCCAAATTGTATTTAGAAAGGACGGGCAACATACTAAATTGGGGTAATAAACACACGGTATCCGGCAATTTAAAAGGGGGCCGTTGCTTGAAGTCGTTAAATTGTAAAATATCAGATTAGAGCCGCAGGGTGGTCTGTACTGTACCATCATACGGAAGCTGAATCTTAATCTTTCAAAAGCTCACTGCACTGATTAATTATGTTCATTTATAGCTATAGTTTTTCTAACAAGGTTTTAATTACATTACAGTTTGAAAATAGTTTTAAAGGCAGGCCTGGAGTTGTAACAATGCAACTCCAGACCTGATGGTGGCAGCATATCACCAGAAAATCAACGTTTCCACCGCTGGGGTAAGAAACAAGAACGGATGGTTTCCACCTTCTTCCTCCTCCCCTAGATGTCACTCCACCAGGCGTCTCCGGTGTTGAGATGTAAAAAATACAGCACAGTAACAATGTCATGCAACAACTCACACTATAACTTTCTGTAAATATTAGCATATGTTTGCAGCAACAGTTTAGGAAATGAGACCTGCTCTTGCTTTGACTGCTCACCGACTCGCCTCTCGACCAGCCCGTTAGGCCTAACCTTTATTTAACCAGGCAAGGACATTAAAAACTGATTCTTATTTACTATGTTGGGCTGGAAAGTGCCAAAAAAAAAAAAAAACACAGAGGGGAGTGTCTTCTGAGAGTTTTTATAGATAAGAGTGAACCAGTTAATATTACGTGGAGTAATTAAGGAGAATAAAGCTGATAGAGTCCTGAATGAAGCGTTTGTGACTAATTGAATTGCATAATGGCAGATTGTGTCCAGTTTTATTCAAAATGACAACAGATCCTTTGATTGCATGATGGGAGATTGTGTCCCCATAATTAAATCAGGGAAGGATGGTAATCGGAACAATTAGTGATTTGGCAGCGGATGTAAATAAATGAATGATTGATTTGCAGAAAACCAAGTCTTGCGTTGACATAATGTGAGTTAGATTGTCATTTATCTCGCCAGGTTCCTAAGTATTTGTGAAATGTAACCTGGTCAGTAATGGTTTTATGTGTCCATGAGACGACCCTGGTTCTACTGGACACAGAACCACATCACTTTAGTTTTTTGTCATTTAAGGACAAGTTTAGGCCTGTTGTATCTAGGGACATCCTGATCAGGTTTTTTTGGCCCCCGATACTTTTGTAACAAATTAAAAAAATAAACAAATGCAAAATAAGCAGATCCAAGTTTTGCCCCATTTTTTATTTTATCATTTAGCACTTAAACAGAACAGTTCTCTTTGAGGTAGGTTGAACAATCAAGTAATAATAGTGCAACTATTAACTAGTAGAAAAAGTGCTAATTTAAGCATTAATTTGAATTAAATAAAGACAGCAGCTCAACTTAAAACACCCAGCATGCATATAAGCAAATAAAAGAGCAACATTAAGGCATAAAGTGTAGTTATGTTGTCATTTGAATGTTTATTTATGCAACATATTACGAGGTTTGCTGCTTCATCATCACTTATCAACACAGTATTTCATTTCATATACTTGGATTCATTTGTTTAATTTTTTTTTTTTTTTTTTTTTTTTAAATATTTTTTTTATCCCTGATTTTTTTTTCCCATTTCATCACCCAGTGCTCATACCTAGACAGTCCTGGACATTGCTCCCCTCTGCCAACCCAAGGAGGGCCCTACACTGGGCTCAGGTCTCCTTTCTCATTTGTTTAATTTTAACATAAAGAAGCTTTAATCCTATAATAGGAACGAGTTATGATTATTGGTTTTGCTTGAGTAAAGAATAGTGGCAGTAAAACAAGCAAATAAACTCGCAGCTTTATCATACCTCTCTAATCTCATATAATATAAGCGGCACTTTAAACTTTGTGTGTGTGTGTGTGTCACCAGGCTCTAATAGATGAGGACCGCCTGCTGTCCAGACTGGAGGTGATGGGCAGCCAGTTACAGTCTTACTCCAAGGTAATAGTCACGACGATGAAGGCGTCGTCGTCGTTCAATATCTGATCTAAATTAAATTAGATGAAAAATTGTTCAACTTGTGAAAATTCTCCGGCAGTCGCAGACGGAGGAGGGAATGCGGAAAGAGCTTTTGGCTCTTCAGGAGGACAAACACAACTATGAGACGACAGCGAAAGAGTCCCTGAGGAGAGTCCTGCAGGAGAAGATCGAGGTGGTCCGGAAGTTGTCGGAGGTGGAGGTACGACGGGGAAGGTGGAGCGGGTCCTTCATAGCATCTAGAGGATCTTTGTGACTCTTTCTTTTCCTGCTCTGGCTCTGGTTTGTGCAGCGCTCGCTCAGCAACACGGAGGACGAGTGCACGCACCTGAAGGAGATGTCCGAGAGGAATCAGGAGGAGCTGAGGGAGCTGGCCAACAAGTACAACGCTGCCGTCAACGAGATCAAAGAGCTCACCGACAAAATCAAGGTAGGTGGAGAAACGCAGGAAATGTTGTTTTGATTGTGACTATTTCTCTTCTCTTCGTGTTAACCCTTTAAGACCGGCTGGAGCGCCGGCGCTCCGTTTTGCATATTGATTTTCAAAATTTACAATTACAACCAAATAAAACAGAGCAATAATTCTTTCTGCATGTTAAACAGGAAGAGTTTCATTTGCATATCCTGCATTTAGTGTCCCGGAGTTTTAATCCATCAAATGGTTTGGAAAAATCCCATAATAATCCTGTAAAATTGCGGAAATCTTCATAATTGACATTGCAGGTTATTTATACGTATTTATACGTTGTCAGCGTGTCATCAGGTTGGGATTTTTTTCACGCCACTTCCACAAAAAGGGAGGTGACGTCATTCCCAGCAGTCTGGTCTTGTTTAGTCCAGGTTCAGTTTAGTCCAGGTTTTTCCCCGGGGAAACTAGTCTGTTTGAGTTTGAGCTTTCGTTCATGCTTTTTATCAGAGATTTTCACTAAAGATTACTCGGCGACAACTCGTACACACCATACACGCTCACTATACAAACCCACACACACACATCATGGTTTTACCGTGAGCGAAGCTGAGTTCAGCGCCGGATGAAGACGTGATATCAAAACGCAATGTATAAAATGATTTATCTCAAAAACTAAAGTATGAATTCATTCCAGATAACTTTCCTGTGGTTTGAAAGTCTTCTGTGTTACTTTTTTCCATTGACAGTTTTGAGGGATCTAGCTGTAGGATTTCTGTATTTAGAAAAATATGTGTAAGATTAAAAAACAATTTACATTTTTTGGGTAGTTATTTGCACTTGTTAGCAATTTATTTAGTTAGTATGGACTTGTTACATACAGATTATTAAACATTGGCTTTTTGTTGTTTTGATGCATAGAAAATAAGAATACTCCATAAAATGGTAGTATGGCATGCAGACATGTAAACATATGCTTAGGGTTAAACATAAGGGTTAAACACTCCTTTTACGCCCTTTGTCCTCTTCTTCTCTCACCCGTGTTTTTTCGTCCTCCGTTCTCCTCCAGGCGGCGGAGGGCCGGCAGGAAGAGCTGACTCAGCGGGGGGCGACGGAGAAGAGGGAGTTGGAAATGCGCATTGAGGAGATGGAGGATAAGGAGCAGGTTCTCCAGGCTCGTATCGAGGCCCTGCAGGCCGACAACGACTTCACCAACGAAAGACTCGCTGCCCTGCAGGGTACAAATACACAGCTGCTTCATCGTCTCAAACACGGGGACCTACATTTTATTCCCTCACGTCTTACTAGCTTTGGGGGTGTAATTTTCACCCAAACCTTAAGTTTGATTTTTGCTTTTTGTGCCTAAAACGGTGTTGATTCCACACAACGTGGGTTTATTAAAGAGTTATGGCCCATAATATGATAACGAAACAGAAACACAGTCCTACTTCTAAGTTCTTGTACAGTGGGTATGGAAAGTATTCAGCCCCCTTTAAATTTTCCCTCTTTTTCATTGCAGCCACTCAGCACCCCATCTTGACAGAAAAGAACAGAAATGTAGAAAGTTTTTGCAAATTTATTAAAAAAGAAAAACTGAAATATCACATCAGAAGTATTCCGAGCCTTTGCTGTGACACTCATATTTAATTCGCATGCTGTCCATTTCTCCTGATCCTCCTAGAGATGGTTCTGCTCCTTCACTGATCAGTTTAATTAAACTTATGGGGGTTGATTAGGGAAGGCACACGCACAGCCTACATATATCTATATATAAATGTGCACATCTTCATTTTCCTCTTTGACCATGGATCACACTTTGGGAAGCCTTCTTTATATTTCAGCGTTATTTCGGTGAAGGAAATAGTGAGTTTGATGCTCCTTAACCAGGTTGGTCCGCGGATGAACGGCAACCATGGGCGAGCTGTTGGTCCCGGTGAAGCTGCAGTCTGTCTGCGGTGAACACTGACACACCGGGTCGTAGAGGATTTGGTCATAATGTTGAAACTGTGTTTTGTGATTAATAAGCACGTTTTTTTTTTTTTTTTTTTTTTTTTTTTTAATATTTTGCATTGACAATGAATGGCAGCCGGACGCCCATGACGCTTTTGTAGTGAATCCACAGTAAGAGCACAGTGGCCTCCATAATCCTTAAACAGAAGAAGCTTGGGACGACCAAAACTCTTCCCAGACCTGGCCGTCCAGACATCTGAGCAATCGTGGGAGAAGAGCCCAAAGATAACTGTGGCTGAGCCCGCATAGAGTTTGCCAAAAGACACATAAATTACTCCCAGACTATGAGAAATAAGATTCTCCTGAATACTTTCCTTACCCACCGTAGGTCAGCTACTGCATCACCAACCGTCAGCTCAACACAAGAACTAACAAAGCAGCTGGCGGCTGGACCAAAATGTATCTGGGAGTTCCCATAATCCAACACTTTCTCTTGCTGTTGTTCTTGTTGTCGTTGTTGTTGTTCACAGTGCGGTTAGAGCAGCTACAAGAGAAAAGCGTTAAAGAAAACAACAGTCTTGGTGAGTGCACGTGTGTGCGGTCTGCTCTGGGAACCGCACCGCTCCGCCGCTCTGTCGTGTGCCTGTGGCCGCTAACTTCACCACCTCATTCTGCACTAACCATGCATGACAACTTCCTGCATGAAGCCCACTGCTCCCTAACTGTGGCCACTGCTCTCATCTCTCTCTCCCTCATCTGTCTTTCACCGTGGAAATCTGGCATTTCATTTTCTATTTTTCCATCTTCTCGAAGGTTTTCGGGGTCCTCGGGTCGGGGACATAATGTTTTGTGAACATCCATATACACTCAGATATTTATCTACATATTTAGAATTGATTTTCTAACCTGGGGGGAAACAATAAAAACAAACTGGCAGTTGGTTTTAAAACGCCAGGAACTGTTTAAAAGAGGTGATCAGTTCTCTTAGACGGTAAATGGCCTGAAATCATGAAGAAACGACAGAAACATTTATTCTTTTCAGTTGCATTTTTTATTCATCCCCAAAATGAAACCAGATTTCTAGCAGGCTTCAGTGCAAAGAAATATATAAAAGTTCAGACTAAAACTTTTAAAACACAAATATTTATTACACTTCAGCGGGAAAAAAACTTTTCTTGTTATTTATTCTGATATAGAATAGAATAGAAGACTTTATTGATCTCCCAGAGGAGAAATTAAATCGTGCAGCAGCCAAACACACACCAAAAATTAAAATAGAAATAACCAATAAATAGCTAAATAATAAAAAAAAAGAGCAATATAAAATGTAGAAAAATGAGCAATGTACAAGAGAAAAAATAGTAAACACAAAAAAACAGATAATATTTACATGTGCAAAAATACGTGAGGTATTTAGCGGGCAAAGGTTATTGCACTTTCAAAGAGACAGGTTATTGCATTCGGGTATATATTATCACCGCCTCAGTTACACAAGAGACTCTGCGATTATGTTCATGGTATGATGAGCTTATTTTGTGCCTTGGACAATAAAAAGAGTTTCAAATGAAAACGGTAAATTAGAGTTGTTTTCATCCTGTGAAGCGGCACCTGCAGCATGCATGTGTTTTGTTGCGTTCAGAAAGGACGTCTGTCCGTCCATGAATCTGCTAAAAGAACTGGACTTTGTTCCGACTTCTGTTGGGCCAGAAAAGTTTGCTCTGAATATAAAAAGTGGGGACAGAAATCGTTCTCTCGCGCACACCGAGCCACTGGATGCGTTTTGCTTCTGAGGCATGCTGTCTGAGGGGATTGTTGGCACTCTGTCAGGTGAAAACTGGGCTTGTTGGATGATTTTGTTTTATTTTTATTTTCTCTCCATGGTTTCAAAACTATCCGTTGCTTAGGTCTTCTTCTGGGGGAAAAAAAAAAAAAAGCTTTGGGTCACTGATTTTTCTGGTGATTTCTGGTGATTGAATGATGCCACTTTTACCATGAGCACCACAGGTTTCCGTCACACTCCAACACTTTTGCCACAGTAGCCATCTGCCATCATTTAGACTCTGTTCTTTTGCACGTGTCTGGCTCGTGAAAGTTACGACAAAATGGTATATGTCTGATCTGGTCACATGACAGATGTCGACATTGTCTCCCACGGACCGGTAGAGGAGCCTGTCGAAGACAAACAGAGCCTGCAGAAACCTGAGAGCGAGGAAGAAGACGAGGATGAGGGGGATACAGACACCGATGATGGTGCAGTTGGGCCAGATGAAGATATTGATGGTAGTCGGTTTGATTATCATAATAACCGTTTGATCTATGTGCAGGACTGTAACTGGCAGGTTTTGGTCTTTTTGAAATTTAAGAAAAAGAAGAAAGAATCTAATCTAGACAATTACAACTACCGTATTGGCCTGAATATAAGACAGTATTTTTTGCATTGAAATAAGACTGAAAAAGTGGGGGTCGTCTTACATTCGGCGTCTAGACGTTATACCCATTCACAACGCTAGATGGCGCCAGATATCTTTAAAGCGAATGCTGAACTTAACTCCCCAGGCCAAAGCAAACCCCTGTCACGAAGAAGAAAAATAAAAAATAGTATAAGAAAGAAAAGAGAAGAAAATAAGAGAAGAGATAACAGAAAGTGGAGAAACGTAGCGACAATCTGGAGAAAAGGGGGTGGAAGTTCGGCAGGTAAACCGGCAGCTGAGGAGAAGTTATGATGCAAACTTCAAGATAATGATTTCAATGAGGCAAAATAACATGCTTTTTCTCTCAAATATATTGTTATAATCATTTGTTTCAGATGTACTGTAATTATTTTCTGTATAAAAATTGAATTTGATGTTCAAAAAGTCTTTCTTCCAACTTGAGTCTTGAAAAAGAGGGGGTCGTCTTATAATCGGGGTCATCTTATATTCGGGACAATACGGTAAATGAAACGAAGGCCTCTGTCAGTTTCATGTTTCAAAACCTTGTAAAAATTGATTTAATCCTTATTCAATTCAGTAGCTTTTAGAGCCACTTTTAGCAGCAACTTTATAATCCTCTTTAGTAATAATTTTCCTGATTATCAATCTGTTTACTGTTGTAACTGTTTCTTCTGGAGGATTTGGGGCTAATTTTTCTTTACATAATCACTTTACGCAACTATTTTTGGGGCGTTTGAGTCAGGTTGAGGTCTGGACTTAAACTACACCTTTTTCTTCTTCCTTTTCTTCTTCTTCTTCAGTCATTCTATCGTAGATTTCCTGAAGAGCTTGGCATCGTTATCCCGTTTAAAGACTCAAGTGGATAGGGTTTAATTATGGGCAGACGTCTCCACGTTTGGTCTTTCATTTCTTCCAGAAGTCTTGTGGTTTGGTCAGATTTAACCAGGCAAACCTCACCAACGCTGTCATGATTAAAGCCTTTCCTGTCTGATGTAGCTTTTATTTATTTATTTGTTTTATTTGAGGACTTGTGCTTGCTGAGGGTGAATTAATGAGTTATATGTACCTCTTAACTCCAGAGGAAGCAGTCGCCACGTTCGCTACTCCCACACAGGGTCACAAGAAGCACCATCCGGTTAGGGTTTATGTCGATTTTTTTTCTTCTTCTTAACATTACATCTGCATTTTGTTTTTAGTTCTTGTGAAATAATGGTTGTGTGTAGTAATTTTATTTGCTGTTACACTTGGACTTGTGTCTTGAGTTTTAAACTTCTTTCATCCGTCACTTATCCCAAATTTAAATTTTTTTCTGTCACCCATCTCATTAGATCAATTAGTTGGATGCTTTTTTCAAAGCGATTAATTGCGGGTCATTATGAGCTTCTTTTCTGATGTTTGGTTGGAGATCAAACGGGAAACACTTTGATAGAAGATCCTTCAACCTCCTGAGCTGCAGCTCCGTCTTATTGTTGGTCAACGTCTTCTGACGTTGGTCCAGAGGAACATTTGTTCTTGTTAAAAAACACTTTAATTCAGAAGTTGTTTTCAGCAACAAGCAGCCAGTTTTACATGAACTTGAGGAGGGTTTCAGATTTCCTTGAATTTTAGTTGAACATCTTTGCTTCGGTCAGGTCTCGTAAACGGAAGTTAACATCATATAACATGTTGCCCCATGAGTCTGACGATTTTGCTCCGATATTAAAATAGAAAAAAAGACTCTAGATAAAGAATAATGAGGCGGTTGGATATGTTTTCCTCCATTAAGTTGTGAGGTGAGACTAAAGTTTGCCTGTCTGTAAACTGCTGCTGAGGAGGATTAACTTTAACTTTCTAGAAATGCCAGCTTGTATGGCTTTGATTTCCTTCCTGTCGTTTCTCACAAGCGTGTTTCTGTCTCTCTGGTCCTTGTTTGTGTCCGTGAGTCTTCGGCATCGCCATGCTTTCTTCCTGCCTGTATCTGTGTGTCCATTCTCGTCACGACTTCCTCTCTGTGGCTTTACTCGTCTCATATAATGCAGGGTTGGGTCTGTGGACATGTTTTCTAAATCGAAGCCTTCTTACAGTTTTTGAGCAAGTTGGTGCTCCGGATTTTTTTATGATTCTGCTTATTTAATCCAGATTTAACTTTTTGATCTTGAATTAATGGCTAAAGATGCACTTGAGCATCCAAATATGACCTGAAAAAAACTAAATTAGATTCGTTCAAATTGTCTGTAAGCAAATATTTGAGCAGAATCAATGAAAATTGACGGATAAACAAACAAGCCTGGCAGTCGTATTTATAATGTCAGTATCTGTGTTTCTATCAGACAACTGTCATGTCAACAGTGGAGGAGACTCGACTAGAATCCAACAGTTGATTGAATGTCCGCGTGAGTACAAACATGATGATTAACACACTTTCATCAGCATTTCTCTCCACAACCCCTCTTTTCTTCCTTTTACAATTTAAGATGTCCTTAATTTGATGCAGCATCCAATGACTTTCATTTGACTTCAGTTGGTTGAAAGACAAAGAAAAGGCTTCTTTGTAGTATTGCTTCCTTACGTCACATGTACTTTGTATGTGTTGGTTATTTTGGAGGAAATTTTGAGAAATGAGCTGCTTCTTCCTCTTTTTTTATGATGTTGTACTAAGCATTGCGTGAATATCTCCAGGAGCATCTCTCTCATACGTTCCCTTGATGTGCTTTGGTTTGTTCAGGTTGATTAACCTAAAGCTTAATTTGAGACGCTGCCATCCCAGGTGTAAAGTTAGATGTATCCTTCTGCTCCATGTATGTGTAGGAGGGTGATGTTGGTACATTCTTACCTTTGCAGGGGTCTCCTGGGACAGATGAGATGAAGTGGAGGGGCAGATTTATCCCACAGGGCTGAAATATACTGCATCACTTTCTAAATTAACGACAGTCTGAGAATGAATTAGATTTCCTTCTTCGTGCTCTGGTGTGTCACTGTTGAAGATTTTTGCAAGAGCTTGTTGAGGGTTTATCTAAAGATGATTTTCTCCTTTCCCCATCGGGATTAGATGTTCGCATCTTTAGTTCGTTCTCTGCATGCTGTCTTTATTGTGGAATTTATTGCACAAATGTATTGTGGAAAAATACGAGCTGCAAGCAGAGCTCATCACTTTGGGAAGCGATTATGTTGTGCAGGTGAGATGTTACCCAAAGTAATGAGAAGCTGTTCATTTCAAACCATTTTTCTGGTCAGTTTGCAGTTTCCATGTTTTTGTTGTTTATTTGACGTCCATATCAGCTACACAACATTCAAACAACTGCAGGCGCTTGTGTAGCACGTGCAGGTTCATAAAACAAAGGTCCTGTCACGAGTGGTGGGTTGTTTTTTTGTTGCGTAGCAAAGACGTTGCCTAGTTTTACCTTGCGAGACCTTTTTTTTTTTATGTTTCAGAGTAGTGGTGGGCGATATGACGATATTAGATGGTGAATGATTACAACGTGATGATCGTGGGGTCGTCTAGGTCACATTCTATAAATTGCAGTTCTATCCTGATGCACCGACTCCCTTGTTTGTGTGTGTAGCGGTGGCGCATGGAGAGCAACGGCTGAAAGCCAAATGAAAAAATTCCTCCTCAATTATCTTGAATTGGTTTGGATTTTCCACAACCGATCGAGCTCAAGCATGTAATTTGGAAAGTTTGCACGGAAACCGTTCGCACGTCGGGTGGTAACACGACGAATCTCTTTAATTGCCTGAAGAGGAAACACCCCGAGCTGAGGGCTGAGGGCCAGAAACAGACATTAACAGGCATTTGACAAGTCGAGCAGGCGGTGGAAAGAGCTACCAGAAGCTGTTTCCTTTTATCTCGCAAAAGACATGGTACCGTTAAAGACGGAACAAAAATGAGGGGTTCAAACGCCTGCTTAAAGGAGCTTCCCAGCCGTAAATACTTTTCCAATTGTCTGTTTTCTTTTTTCAATTTTAAGATCATAATAAAATCGAAATCATGATTTTTTTATTTAAAAAAATCGTATTATTATATATTTTTGCCATATTGCCCCCTTCCCCCCATTTCAGAGGGTTTATAGAGATGTATCTGCATCTGTATTATCACAGCAAACTTTTTTCTTTTGCTCCACTTTAGTTCAAATAAGCCCCTACTGCCACGTCTGTAAAATGTCGTCCTCCGTCTCTCTAAAAATGTGCCCAGATGAGGATGCAGCTAGGCCCAGTTCCTCTGCATCACCTCTGTATGTCGGTCTGCGGGGTTGGAGGAGTCAGGAGCTGCAGCAGCTGCAGCAGCTGCAGCAGCTGCAGCAGCTGCAGGAGCTGCAGGAGCTGCAGGAGCGTCCTGCTACTTTGAGACGGGTTTTCATTCATGAGGAGTCGGTGCTTTTGTCACATTTGGAGAGAAAGTTGACCACAGTCTCTTCAGCCAGTTGCAGAGAACCTGCAGTCCTGAGTCCTGCAGTCAGTCGTCAGCAAAATATGAGTCTTAACTGTTAGAAATACATTAAATATAGTTTTAAGTGTCCATATATACTTCTATGTGATTCTGGGAAACTGGGCTTTATTTTTAGTCCCGACTTACTCACCACCAGTAAACAACCATAAACCGCTAAACACGGCTTTCAGTTCTTGTTTCACAGGATTGTGAGTTGGACACCGGCCATTCGCTGCGTTTGGAACACGAGAATGCATCCAAGTCCAATTTCTATGTTTTGCTTCCATCTTAAACCTTTTATATTTACTGATATCTTTCCTTTCCTTGTGTTTTCTCTTCACAGCTGTGAAACAGCTGAAGGAGACTGTGAGCTCTTCCATCCACAAGTTGGCCAACTTTGATGGTAAGAAACTAAAGCAGCTGTCTCTCTCTTCTAGAATCCACATGCAGTTCAGAACTAACTAAAAAACAAACTATAGTTTAATAGCTGACTGAGAGACGGGAGCTTCTGACGCTTGTGTGTGTTCTGGTACGTTTGCAGAAGTGATGGACGCCCACCTGCAGAACAACCAGACGGCAGAGGACGACATTCTGGCCAGCCCCGACCGGCTCAGAGGTAGAGGAGCCGCACAGAACCGCGCACGCGGCTTGAAACAGGAAATGATGCGGGTTTAATGCAAAGAGTTAAATCGATTCCTGTTGTTTCTTTTGCCAAAGAGTCGGACATGTCGGACACGCTCAGTCCCAGCAGAGAGCGTAGCAGCGACGACACGTCAGGTCGGTTAAATGCTGAATTTCTCATATTTGGATAAAATTATTTGTCAGGTTTTATTTTCTGCTTTTAAGTAGTAAAATTACATTCTGTTTTCGTGGGAAAATATTCTTTAAAACTCGTTCCAGGTTTGTTTCATGTGAAGTTTGTAGCAGACTCGTCTTAACATGCATCCTAAGTAATCTTTTGAGTAGAAACACTTATTAATGCACATATTTATATTCTTATTTTCATTCTGGTTAATTAATAACGTTCAGAAGTCATCAGTTGCCTGATGTGTTGGAAATATCTTTTGTCTTGAAGTAGTCGGGGGATATTTGATTATGTGTTGGTGTGTTTCAGACGGCAACATGGACGACCAGGAGCTGAACGAGCCACAAAACCGAGCAGCTTTGCTCAAAGGTACTTTGGTAGCAGCTCGAACTGGCTGGCGACTCAGAAACGCCTGAATATTTACAACAATGTTAGAAGTTTAAAAGGACAATCACTTCATTTTTGCAGACTGTGACATAGATCGACGACGCTAGAGAAAACAGAATGAACCTAGATTGCGTGTGATGGATGTGTGTTTTTCAGCCGAGTTGCATCGGGCCGGTTTGGAGTCCGAAGACACGGAGCAGGTCATCAACCATCTCCACAGAGAGCTCCTGGAGGCCCAGGACTTAGCCAACACCGGCAAACAGAAATGTCTGGAGCTGCAAGGTGACTGAAACCGAGTGTGACCTCAACGCTGATGGTGTTTGACTTGAATCCCCTGTGGAAAAAGACCAACTTTAACGGTTGCTGTGCTTGTAGCTCTGCTGGAGGAGGAAAGGAGGAGTAACTCTAAACTAACGGAGGAGTCGACCAAACAGATCCACTACCTGCAGAGTGAGTAGCAACCACTTTCCCTGTCACATGTGAGGACTACGTCATCTAAGACTTTTCTATGTCGCTGTATCTGTGCAGCTCAGCTGGGGAAGCTGCAGGCCGACATGGAGGCGCTGAGGGAGCAGAGAGAGAGCACCATCTGCAGCACCAGGGAGGAGCTCTACTCGGCCCAGGAGGAGGTACGGCTCCAGCTCCAGCTCACTCGCCCCCAACTAGGGGCAGAAATATATCACCATTTTTGTTAAAATAAAATCACAAGATCACAATCTTAAATAGAGAAAAAAAAGCATGTTTCTGAGGGTGATAATGATTTAAAGAGACTAAAATCGGGTTATAGAGCCGTCCGACACGTTATTTAAAAACTAGGATAGCAGTGTCCCGTCGTCCTCGATGCAGAAATGGGGCGAGAAAAACAAATCTTCAATGATTGTAGTTGTTTCAATAACTGACAGATGTTAAATTGAGCAGCTGGCTCAGGCCTGCAGAGAGGTGACTACAATAAGAAACGCTGAGTTCATCTCCGTAAACCTCTGAAATAGAGGTTTACGGCAAAAATAACATATGATTATTATGTATTTTTTTGATAAAATCACGATTTTCGATTTTTATCACAATCTCAAATTGAAAAAAGAAAGCAGACAATTGGAAAAGTATTTACGGCAGCTCGTACCGCAGGTCAGGTACTTTAAGCAGGTGTTTGAACACCTGATTTTCTACCGTCTTTAACGGTACCATGTCCTTTACGAGATAATCGGTAACAGCTTCTGGTATCTCTTTCCATCGCCTGCTTGGGTCTCACGCTGGCTCCACCAGGCCACTCTCAGGGGATTAAACAGATTTGTCGTGTTTCCACCCGACGTGCAAGCGGTTTCCGTGCAAACTTTCCAAATTAGATTTAGAAGTAGTTTTTCAAAAAGAAAAACAAATCTTGACTGATTGTAGTTGTTTCAATAACTGACGTTTTGTCAGTTTTCATTTTTTTACCAGTTTTTTTGTTCTTATTTACTTTCTGTTTTGTATTCCAACTTTCTAGAAAGCTGGTTTATGTAGAAAATCTTTCCTACACAAACAAGGGAATCAGTGCATCAGCATAGAACTGCAATTTATAGAATAGGTCCTAGACGATCCCACGATATCTGCAGTTGGAAAGATAAACTTCACGTTGTAATCTTTCACAATCATTCACAATCTAATATCGTCATATCGTCATCGTCATACCCTACCTCCACCCTAATCTCTTCCCAACTGCCCATTCTCCCCATATCCAACTATCTCTTTATTGTTCCCCGATTCCCCCCTCAACTCCACACCCCACCATCCTCCTCTACAGCAGCGGTCCCCAACCTTTTCAGCGCCAAGGGATTATTGTCAGACAATATTTTCACGGACCGGCCTTTAAAGTGTGGCCGATAAATACAACAGAATAAAATGATACGACCAGCATAAAAACAATGGTATATTGTAAATATAATAATAAACTTGAATCCACTGTGTACTCGTACAGTATGCAACTTTATTAGCAACGTCCTCCTAACATCACGCCAACAACATAACATGAGTAATATCCTCTCTGCCCGCTAATGCTCTCTGACTCTGGTCGCCATGGTAACTTTTAAACATGGCTTCAAAATAAGATGCATACACACCACAGAATCAAATATAAACTGCATGAAAATTTTAACTCACTATAATGCTGAATCAATGGGAGCCCTGAGCTTTTTTCTCTGCAATGTTAAATTTAGCTTTCTTTTTCTTTGAAGTCGTTGGCTGTTCTTCTGTGTCATCACTGAACCTTTTCCCCTTCGCAAAGGAACTTTCCATAGATGTCTGTTTCTTACTTAGCTTGTGGGTTAAATTTCAGCGTTCACATGACGGATATGAATGAGAGAATCTGGTCATTTTTCAAAATAAAAGATTGTTCGGACAATAAATAAAATGGAAATACAGTAATGCAAGTTATTTATTCTTTCTTGTGCAGCCGAGTACCAAATGGTGCCGGGTTGGGGAGCTCCGCTCTACAGGACATAACTCTCTGCCTGCATGTCTTGCAGCGACTTCTAGTCACATTACCGTCCGACTGAAACCAGGATTGTGTTTTCTGTTTTCAGATTCTGGTCCTGAGACACGCCATGGAGGCGGCCACTGGGGAGCGGGAGCGCGACATCGCCGCCCTGCAGGCAGACCTGGGTGGCGTGCGCTCCGAGCTCGAGCACTGGAGGTCCACGGCCGCCAAGTACGAGCTGGAGATCAGCCGCCTGCAGGATTCCTTCATCCAGCAGCAGCAGCAGCAGAACTCGGCGAGTCAGCTGCAAGGTGAGCAGTCAATGAAAATTATCACTAAATATCATCGTCAACGAACCTGTATCACCTGAAGAAAACGAGACGAGACGCAACGAAAATGCTGGTCATGTGACAATAACGATAATTGAATATATAATGCAATATCGTAGAGGAATAAAAACAAGACTAAAATGTAGATTACAAAATAAAAACTCTGCTAAAATTTGTCTTCATTTTCATTGAACAAAACGAGACAAAATGTTCTACTAAAGATCCTTAATGTCCATGTTTTCAGTAGTTTCTCTGGTTTAATGTCCATGTTTTCAGTAGTTTCTCTGGTTTAATGTCCATGTTTTCAGTAGTTTGTCTGGTTTAATGTCCATGTTTTCAGTAGTTACTCTGGTTTAGTTCTGCTGGGTGACGTTAGTCCTCAATCCCAGTCGCTGCAGCGGGGAATCAGATCCAGAAGATACAGCTGCAGAGTTAGAGGCTGATGCCGTTAACGCAGAGCTCTAGTTAACGTCCATTAAAAACAAAGTTACATAGAGAAACGCGGTGATCTGCTCTGGGGCTGGAGAAGAAGAAGAAGAACCATCTTTGGATACACTTTCCTACATAGACGTGGAAAAGAAAACCCAATGTGTCGTTGAAAAAGAAAAAGACGGGGAGAAATGCGGAAAAATAAATATGTTGTAAACTGAAATTAGAGTCTTCTGTATCTGGAATGAATGTATTATTGAGTCTATAAGGTAACAATAATATAACGTTGTTTGAATTGTAAAATGGGTTTGGCTAAATACAATCTTTGACTAAAACTAGACTAAAATATTCCTGGACAATTCTGACTAAAATAAGTATAAAATGCTCAGACTTTTAGTCGACTGAAACTTGACACGACGGAGTACAAATGTAACTAAAACTAATAAAAAATAAATTGATAGCTTGACCCAAAGACTAGATTAAAACTAAATTTGAAACAGGCTGACAAAAACAAATCTAAAGCAGTGTTTGTGCGTCAAAATTAAAATCTTATCTTCTGACGGGGGGGGAGGATAAAAGTGTTTTAATAGATGTTAACCATGCATGCTCTTCTGTTTCCCTCTCTCTCAGTGGAGTGTGTGTCGCTGCAGCAGCGGTGTGTGTGTTTGCAGCAGGACTGTGACGGCCTGAGGGGCGAGCGGAGGGCTCTCACAGATAAACTGCAGCGCCTGGAGGCGGAGCTGAGCAGGTACACACCTTTACAAAGGCCTAAAAACACTCATATAACACATATAACACTCAAAACACTCGTATACTATGCAACAGTCAACATTTGAAGAGCCCGCTCTTGTCTCAGGACAACTTTGAAGTGTTTTGATAATTGAAAGTTCGTTTGGATCGAGCGCCACAATAAACTCATTTAACTTTGATCGCAGCTCAGAAACTCCCCGTTTGTTTGATCGTTCAGCTTAAATCTTCTATCTTCTGTGTGCTTGAGTGGACACAGTGCCTGGACTCTCTCTCCCACTGCTCCCTGCTCACTCCAAACCCATCAGACAGTTGCCATGGTGATGGAGACGATTGGACGATTTGTTTCAGGGGGTTTAGGTCCGACCTCCTGTTGGAGTAGATGCAGCCTGGCTTAATGCAGAACTTTGATTTATCGCCTGAAAACTGAGTTTATGGTCATTTAAGACGATTTTAAACCTTTGAAAACACAAAGGCATAAATAAATTAACTACCAGAGTAAATAAGTTGGTTAAATATGTCGTAGTTAGGAATGGATGTCTTTTTTTTTTTTTCCTTCCTTTTCTCTTCACCATTCAAGTGCTGGAACTGTATCGGGCCAACCAGCTCCTACGGGTCTGATGGCGGCCCAAAGTAAGGGACAGCTTAAAGGAAGGAGAGAGGGAAAGAAGTTTAAAATTGAGAACTTATAATAAAGAGGGGAAAAGGGAAAAAGAATCAAAAAACAAAATACAAACAAAGGAATGTATTTAACTCCGCTCTGGCATGGTCACTTTTTGCTTGTTTTGTTTGTTTTTCCCTTTGTCTTTGTCTCTATCTCGGTCTCTCGTTTCTTCTCTCTTTTCTTCTTTTTGAAATTTTTTTTATTATTCATCATTTTTCCTTATTTATTCATTTATTTTTTTATTTAGCCTATTTATTTATTTATTTTTTTACATTTTTTTTGCTGCTGTCTCTCCTAAAATAACCATCATTCTAGAAAACCACCACTCATACACACCACACACTTGCTTGCATACACACCCACATACATGACCACATATAAGGAGAAATCTGAGTAAAAACATAGATTTTGTTGTTTTGTTTTTGTGCTGCCTTGTTTGTCTGTTTTGTAAAATAAAAAATGTGATTTCTGAAAGTCCACAAACCTGAATCCACAACCGGCAGTCACTAAACCTGGAACAGGCTGAACTGTGTGAAGATCGACATCTTTATTGGATTTCCAGTATTTTGAGCCTCGAACAAGGTTTCGGTTGAAGGTTGATTATGTTTTTGTGGCTCATGCAGATGGTTGATATATTACATCTATTTGGTACAACTGCTTCATCACTTTACCCTGATGGATGTGAAGGCTGCGTTCTGTTAGTTTGCAGAGTGGATTCTCATGTTTTATGTTTTTAGGATGACGGGTTGATTTAATTGTGATCTGCGGTCTTCTGATCGTCTCAAAACTTTCGACCTGAAGGAGGTCTGATACTGGCAAGTGTGCAGGATATCATTCACTTTGGTTCAGGAGGGATAAACGGAGCAGAGCCGAGTCATTAGATCAGGTTCAGAGTCTGGACTCGGCAGTAAAGACTGAGGAGGAGGAGGAGGGAGTCTGACGGGAAGAAGTGAGACGTTCAGCTCATTCAGGAAGTGAGTGACGGGGGACGACAGGCGTCGTGACGGCCGATTGAACCAGACTGAGCAGGGAAAAGAAAACCCAATACAGGTTCCCATTGGAGACCAGAGCTCAGCAGGACTGATCTGAGTTCAGCTGCATCTCCAATAAACTGCAGACGGCTGCAACACGCTGAAACACAAATGAAAACACTTATTGAACTCCTCACCACAAACATCAGAGCTAAGCAGAACGCGTTTATTTGTGTGTGTGTGTGTGTGTGTGTGTGTGTGTGTGCAGCACGAGGGAACAGAGTCTGGTCCTCAGCACCAGTTTGGAGTCTCTGGAGAAGAGGGAGGAGGTTCTGCAGGACAAACTTGGTTCTCTGGAGAACCAGCACCTGCAGGATGCCGGCAACCTGAAGAACCAGCTGGACCAGGCCCAGGCCCGCACACACACACTGCAGAGAGAGGTACACACACACACACACACTGCAGAGAGAGGTACACACACACACACTGCAGAGAGAGGTACACACACACACACACACTGCAGAGAGAGGTACACACACACACACACACACTGCAGAGAGAGGTACACACACACACACACACACACACACTGCAGAGAGAGGTACACACACACACACACACACTGCAGAGAGAGGTGTACACACACACACACACACACTGCAGAGAGAGGTACACACACACACACACACACTGCAGAGAGAGGTACACACACACACACACACACACTGCAGAGAGGTGTACACACACACACACACACACTGCAGAGAGAGGTACACACACACACACACACACTGCAGAGAGAGGTACACACACACACACACACACACTGCAGAGAGAGGTACACACACACACACACACACACTGCAGAGAGAGGTACACACACACACACACACACACTGCAGAGAGAGGTACACACACACACACACACACACACACACACACATATATATATATACAGGGCCGCCGCAAGGGGTGTGCGAACCGTGCGACCGTCACGGGGCCTCGCGCTATGGGCCGTTTTTTTTTTTGTTTGTTTTTTTTTCAATTTTCTTTTTTTTTCGTTTTTGTTTTTAGTTTTTTCCCTTATAAATATCAACACACGTTCCATTACAGACCTAAATGTGTACTAGTCTGTGCATATCAATAAATATATGTGCAATGATGCGCGTGTCTGTTGTTCAATACAACTGATCAGACCAAGCGCGGACACAAGCTGCTCTGATCCAGACGGTGGAGTTGGAACAAACTGTCACACAATGTCGAGAGAACGAGACAGAATCAGGAAATTTCCATCAGGGGATGAAAAAAGAAAAAAAAACGAAAGAAAATGGAAGAGTTTAATGCCTCTCTGAAAGGCTCGTTTGATAAATTTGTTACAAAAATCACTGATCCGACCGGGTCTCAAGCCCCTCGTCTGGGGCCCCTCATCGAGGCAAGAGATGATGATGAGGCAGGGGAAGGTATCCAGTATTTTGCTAATTGGAGAGTTAAAATTGCACATATAGACACTCAATCCGACCCGAAAAACCCAAAGCCCCCCCCCCCCCCCCCCCCCGCCATTTCGCACAGGGCCTCGCAAATCTCCCAGGCGGCTCTGTGTATATATATATATATATATATATATATATATATATATATAAACCAGCATTCCAGGAACGTAGAAATGTATCATTAAGACTTGTGAAGAAGATGTGGTTGTGTTTGTGAACGTTTGTCCAGTATGAAGATACTCAGTCGCAGCTCGTGGACCTCCGTCAGCGCTACGACAAGACGGAGCAGGAGAAGCTGAACATCCACCAGGAGCTGGAGCAGTGTAGGAGCAGCCTGAAGCTGCTGCAGGACAAGACCAGCTCTGTGAGTCCACACACACACACACACACACACACACACACACACACACACACACACACACACACACACACACACTCCCCAGAATACCAAAGACTTTCAGGACTGTTGGACATGGATTTATTTGTCTGCTCACAGCTGAATACTGATCTGGTTCAGTCTGAAATTACCAACTTAAACAAGTACTGACTAACAAAAATGATATTTGTGTTTTGATTCCAGCAGAAATCAACAGTTTTATATGTCTTATATTTAAAAGAAAGTTACTCTTCCAGCTGAAGCAACATCACGTGCCATCAATGTCTCTCCTGCCCTTCCACGCAGCGCTAATCAATACGCTGATGATTAGTTTGTCTCTCAGAAACACCGGCGAGGCGGAGCAGCTTTCTCTTCTGTCCCCCACCTATTTCCTCCCATCTGCCTGCAGCTCACCCCCCCTCCCCGTCATTGGCTGCTGATTCAGCTGCCGTTCGTCCTGTTTTTACAGGTTTTGTTTAAACAGATCTTTTTAGAAACAAACTGATGCAGAAGTTAGTTTCGTCTTGATTATTTAACGTGAGGATCGACCTCTGAAATAGACGTCTGTCGCTTGCTTTGGATCCAGTGTTTCACATTAAAACAAATGATGCCTCAAAAGCTTCAATTGTAGCGTCATGAGAACATTCATCACTGCTGCCGTCAATAGTTCTCGTCGGCTGAAGCGTTAAGACGCCACAACTAAACTGTTTTCAGCTCTTAATAGTTACAGATTTGTATTTAACCCTTTAAGGCTCCCGTTTGCATATTCATTTTCAAAAATGTACAATTACAACCAAATGAAACAGAGCAATAATTTGTTTTTGCATGTTAAACAGGAGGAGTTAAACTTACATTTCCCGCATTTAGTCTCCCAGAGTTTTAATCCATTAAATCCTTTGGAAACTTTTTATTTATTTATATTAATTTATTTATAAATCCGGTGCGTGTTCACAGCTCGTCCTATGATGACGTACGTAGACACGTACATCATCACGTTGTCAGCGTGTCGTCAGGTTGGATTTTTTTCCCGTGAAAAGGGAGGTGACGTCATTCCCCCGGGAAACTAGTCGGTTTGAATCTGCGCTCTTGTTCGAGATTTTCATGAAAGATTACCCATCGACAACCCACACACACCATACACACACTACACACTCACTATACAAGCCCACACACACATAACGGTTTACCGTGAGCGAAGCGGATTTCGCCGCCGGATGAAGACGTAATATCTAAATGTGATATATAAAATTATATATCTCAAAAACTAAAGTATGAATTTATTCCAAATAAATCTGAAAGGCTTGTGTTACTTTTTTTTCCATTGACAGTTTTAAGGGATCTAGCTGTGGGATTTCTGTATTTAGAAAAATATCTGTAAAATAAAAAAAAAAACGATTTACATTTTTTTTGCTAGTTATTTGCACTTTTTAGCTATTTATTTATTTACCATATTTTCCACACTATACGGCGCACCGCATTATAAGGCGCACCTTCATGAAATGACATATTTTAAAACTTTTTTACAAAAAAATTTTAAACTAAGTATTTAATAAAAGTGTATTTTATTTGTGTTAGTTCTTTAATATTTTAGTTCTAAATTGGAAGATTATTGTGATCTTGACATATTAGAATACATTTTTTTTATTGTTTTTCGTCGCTCAAAATACGTATATATGTCTATGGTTGCGAGACCTGTTGCGGCTCAATATTGATCCACATATAAGGCGCACCGGATTATAAGGCGCATGGTCAGCTTTTGAAAAAATTTAAGGCTTTTAGGTGCGCCTTATAGTGCGGAAAATACGTTAGTTTGGACTTGTAACATACAGATTATTAAAGATTGACTTATATGGGTTGTTTTGATGCATAGCAAATAAAAGACTATAAAACATGCAGAAATGTAGAAACATGCTTAGGCGACTTGGGGGTTGGATGGATGGGTGGCTGGTCATCTGCTGCAGTGTTTTGAGGATGTGGCTGCTGGTCATGTGGCGATGGCTGCGTTGCTTGGTAGAAACCGCCGGCCGGGTACGAGCCCGTCATCCCTCCTCTGCCCTTCCTCGTCTCTCCTCCCTCGCTGCTGCTACTGCTGCTGCTCCTGCTGCTCCATCCTCCGTGTTGGTTTTGGTTGATTTGCTGGCTGATTTCTTCCTGTCCCTCTCCTCCCCCCATCCCCTCCTCCCTCCTCCCTCCCTCCCTCTAGCCATCCATATTGCAGCCTGTCCCAGCCATATTCATGGGCCTTGTCCTGGCTCTGCTCTACTGGTGTTTCGGCCAGTTGTGGTAGAAAGGTATACACCGACGTTGACATCAGTCTTTTGTTTTGTCTGTCTGTCTTGGCTGCTTCAAACTGTCCGTCATCTCTGGAAGGAAGCGAGACGGAGGTGACGCCTCAGTCTCGGTCTGTGATGAATTCAGGCTGAAACCGTGAGGGGAAACATGTCTATTCTTGGAAATCAAACCCTCCTCCTGCTAAGTTAGATGAATTATAAGTATTTTAGGGCCAAATTTGGTTCTCGCCACATGAATCAAGTCCAGTACCCCAGAACCAGGACTGACGGCCATTAGGAGGAGTCAGACTGGCGGTGAACCTGAATTCTGATCAGCCCGACTCTTATCACCTTCGTTAACTTCCTTTCCAAGACTGGACGTCGTCTTCATCGTCATGTCGCCTGGTTTTTGTCTTCTGAGTTGTTTCTAACTGCATGGCTGTCCGTCAGTCCGCCTGTGCTGTGTTGGTCTTCTCAGGGATGGACTCAGACCGACCTTTAACGTGACGCATCAGGGAGCCAACAGTTTTTTATTATTATTATTATTATTATCATTGTTTATGTCATATTTATCCTCAGACATCTTTTTTTTTTTAAGTTAAAAGCAGGAATTATTATTTCAATCAGTCAGCAAACTTCAAGATCTGAACTGAACCATTGTTCCTTTTGTTTTTACATTAATTTTGTTCACGTTTTAGTAAATGACGAGAGGAAGAAGGTCCATCTGGTCAGTGGTGAGAGACCGTCGGGGATCATAGAAATCACAGCTTCTAAATAAAATAAATCTTCATCTGCTCTTATTGGTCGCAGTTTTTTAGTTTGGTTGCAAACGTTTAGTCTGCAATTTTAGTTTATGCTTAAGATGTTAAGACTTATTTACATTTTGCTGCTAAACTACTTATTTGCAAGTCTGTGTTGATGCGGTTTGGCTTCCTGCGTCTGCTGCGTCCTAGACCTAAGATGACCTTTAGGAAGGTCAGGGGAAGGTCACCGAGGTCTGAATGGGGCCGTCGTCAGAGATCTTAATTCACGGAAGAGAAAAACAATCATGAAACTGTTTATTTTATTGTTGTTGACGTTTTAATTCAAACGTTGCATGAGTTAAAAGTCGTCGGGAGTTTAAAGAAGCCGTGTTCTTACTAACGCGTTCACCAGCCGTCTCTTTACCTCATTATCTCCTTTTGTTTTTCTTATTTGATGCTTGTTTTTTCTCCATCGTTTGTTACAGGATCTGTGCATATTTTTTCTGCTTTTAACCGCCGTTTTCTTTTGTATTCTTTCTTGCTTTAAAGTTTCATGATTTGATTATGCATGCGTCTTTATTTGCTTATTATCTTTTTTTGTGGTGTTTTAATTATCTTTTGTTCCCTGCAGCCACTGGCCACGTTTTCTTCTTTTTTTACCGCCATCTTCCTGTCCATCAAGTCTGTTGTGTTTGCTGCTCGTTCATTCAGCCGTGTTCGACCAGTGTTTCCGTTTGTTGCTGTGAAGGAAAACTGGTCGCTAATATTATCGTTTCTGCTCGGGTAACCTCTTCAACCGTGTTTATTTTCCTGCTCCCACTTCTTTTTTTTCCATCAGTCCCAAAAGTGATTTTATTTTTTTGAACATGGAGCGTTCAAGTCATCATTTTTATGCTCAAGTTTTGGAAACCACGTCTTTTTTTTTTTTTTGTGCCCATCAGCTTCTGTTCCATTCAGCTTTTTTATGTTTATTTAAGAGAAGTTTCTTCTCACATCATGATCTTTCTGAAAAGCTTAAAAGCGTCAGGACAAACGGATACGAACTTCTTATTTTTTCACGGATAATAATTTGAATTAAAGTCAGCGAAAGCAGTCCGGCTTCCGTGGTTCTGTCGTGCCGACGTCATTTGTTCGGGTAAACTCTTCTTGGATCAGAAGATCCTGAGTTTTAAAATAAAGTTGCAGTTGGTGAGTGTCAGATTTGCTGATATTTGTTGATATAACATAAACTTAGAGAAACAAATCTGCTCTTTCGGCACCACGAACAGCTTGAAGTTTCCACCGCTCACGGTTCCTCCAATCAGAGCCAGGGTGGGCGTGTTTACCGAATGTCTGACTCCTCCCCAAGCCAGCGAGTAAACATCTGCACGTGACGGAATTCAGGAAGACTAGCTGTGAAACGGTTGAACGAGGTTTATTATTTAAAAACGTATTTAACTCCATTTGTTACGTTATTGATTTATTTTGGTTTCTGTTCTCTGACGCCTCGGGTTTCCATAGTAACGTAATTTACTCTCTGCGGGGAGGGGGGCGGTTCTGGAGTCTGGTGGCAAGGTTTTTTGTTTATTTTGGGGAAGTTCCCGACTAAAACTTTTAGCGATTTCACCTCCTAAAAATTCAGAAGAGTAAATCAGAACCAAACAAGAATCCTAACTAGATTACAGAGCTTGTTCGTGGTGTCGTTTTCCTGTTTTATTCCAACGCAGCAGCACAAAAGAAAGGATTTTTATTCTTTACAGGAGTCCTGCAAAAGGAAGTGTTCATCCTTGTGTGTTTTATTATTTTATTAACGAGTTTATACGGTTTTCCCAAAGCGAGAGAGAACAAAAAAAATCATCTTTTGGACTGGAAGGGCATGAATACTTCTTTTATTATCGTTTCCCCCCTTGGCTTATCTTCATCTTCACTGTCATTGCACTGAGGGGGATTTTCGTTGCGCTAACTTGTCCGTTCTCGCGCCTCCTCCCTGACGGAGAGTTTTCCAACGATCCAGGAAGAAACCAGGAAGCACATGTGCATCCTTCCTGGTGGTTTGGTCCTGGCGAGGAGGCGAGGAGGGACGTCAGCGTGATGAAAACCTCCCTCTGTCTCTCTGCTCTCAGAGCTGGAGCTGCGTCTGCGCAGACTAACCTGCTTTTCTCCGTCTCTCTCTCCCCGTGTGTTTGTCGTGTCTCCAGAGCGGCTGGAGCCCCTGGATGCCGGTCGTCGCAGTGATGGTCGCCGTGACGGCAGCCGTCCTCTACCCCAACCTCTCCAAGAGCAGCTCCACCTAGGACACACACACACACTCACACACACACACACACACACTCACACACTCATACATACACAGTCGAGCGCTGTGAGGAGAGAATCACTGCTTTACTTGTATAAAGTATAATTGTACATAATTGTAGAGGGAATATAAAGGTTGTGGTTTCTACAGAGGACTCAGATGCGTTGTGGTTTATTTTGAGGTTGTTTTTTTTTTTGTTTTCCTTGAGTTTTGTTGTCATTTTTATTCTCTGCTCTCTCTCAGTTGTGGTGGGCTTGTTTTGGTTTTCGTCACCAGCAGACGGAGCTTCCTCACAAAACGATAAAAACACCTGCTTCATGTTGTAAATGTGACGATAAACAGACGACGGAGCGAGAACGTGGCCTTCCAGCGGCCTCGGCGCGGCGTTGAAACTCCGTCTCCTCCTGCTGCTTGTAGATCTTGAGCAGCGACGGATCGGGAGAGACGCTCTCAGAGAGCTCTGCTTTGGTTTTTAGCTGCTGGTTTTTGCAAAAGGTTCCACGATCAGTTCATGAAACCAGAAAAAATGACTTGTATCAGTTAAAAACCAAAGTAATCCCACGTTATCCACAGACGGAGACCGCTGCATCTCCTCCATCAGTGTTGTTGTCGGCGTTGCGCTCGAGTCTGCTGGGGGGCGTTTCAGGTTCCAGGAACTTCCAGGAAGTTCTGCTTTCAGTCCACTTGGTTGGATGTCTAACATTGACCTCTGTTCTTTCTCTTTATTCCCCTCTCTTCTCCCTCTCTCTCTCTTTGGGGAGTTTGAGGTTGGGTTGGAAACTTGAAGCCAAATTATTGAAATGTGTTCAGAATATTTTTTTTCTCCATATATTTTTATTTTGGGTGCACGGAAAAAGGAGGTCGAAGTGCCTCTGATGTCGAAAGTGAGGACCAGATCTTCTCCAGAGCTTTTGAATCTCTCCCTCGCAGCCATATTCTCCCAATTGAAGAATAATTTTTGATCAATAAATGATGTCCTTATTATTGGAAGGTTATTGAAAGCTCCACAATTTAACTGAACGATTTCCATCTTCAGCGACACCCAGGTTGTCGTTATACAAGCATGAAGATGGTTTATTTGGTATCTTATGATCTACTGGCTGATGATGCTGCCGAGGTGCGGGCGGGGCTAAAAGCTCTGGAGACCATTTTCACTCGTCAGCAGCACTGAAGGATGAAGCGTGCACTTCGATCCGTGTGTTTTTTTTCTTGAGTTAAAAATCTAAAACAAGAATCTGCTGCCTTCGTGTTTTAAGACTTGGACCTGAGAGCCCGGTCCTCAGGGGCAGATGAGATCCGGTCCTGTTGCCGTGGGAAACGCTGATTTTCTGACAAAAAGCACAAAGTTCTCACCCGTCACATTTGGCAGCAAATCATCTTCACGGCACAGACCTGTACCGACTCGTCCTGAGGAGCTCGAGGCGTCTGATTTGTTAAAAAGTCTTAATTAAAACGCCGCTGTCCATTTCCTCACCGACCCGGTATTTCTGCTGAGCAGTGACCTTCGACCTTCGGTTTTCTTTTTCCATCTTCGCAGAAAAAAGTGGCCAAATAAAAGCCTGAGAGGAGAAATAATTGTATTATGGGATCAAAATTTTATTTAATTTGTTTTCTCACCGACATATCGGACTTCTGTCGAAAGGTTTTTAACGGATATTCAATTTTAAGGTGTGGCTTGGTTCACACCTGGGACTCTTGAGCGGCGTTTGTCATCGTCTGTGTACTCTGTCTCGTCTCCGTGTTGAAAAACAATAATATTTGACAGCGAACAAATATTCCTGATGTTTTAAAGAGAAAAACACTAAAGTACAGAGAGAATTGTAAAAAAATAATAAAAATGTTAATGGATGATGTGCAACTAGACTTATTTTGTTAAAACTGTTTAGAGATACCATATGAGAGGGAGCTATGTAGAGAATATGATGATGTACTGAATATGCAGAGCGATGTTTTGATTAAAGTTGTAGCAAGCTGACCCACCACTTCTGTTTCCCGCTTCTTCAGTCACAAGTGATTTTATCCAGAAACTCAACTTTCAGTCGGGCTTTTGCAGCTTTGTTCGCATCACCTGGTTCCAGGAGATGAAGTCGAGTGGATTCCAGCATCCTGCTCCTCCATAAACGGATGGGGGGACTAGTAAGAGATCTGCTGCAGCCGTGTTGAATCATGTCTCCAGGCTCCGTTCCCTGAACCACGACCACACACACCGCAGAAGAAAAGTCGATCATAAATGACTTGAATATCTCTTAAAGTGTGAAACAATTTACACCTCAAACATGTTGCATTGTGGGTCTAGATTATGCTGCCTTTGGCTCTCGGCCGATAAGATCAGCACCAGTTTGTCATGTTGGCAAGTCTTTTCTCAGGTCCTCATCAAAACCCTGAAGGATTTCTACTGTTGATTTTGGCCCTTTTGACATTTGCTCTGTAACCATGACAACAGGAGGCTGTTTACATAATCGGAGAACACCTCAAATGGGTGGAAGATGTTGAGCATGGAAACTAAACAGTAAAAAAAAAAGAAGAAAGATGTAGTTTTGACGTTTTATTTCTGATGTGGAGCGTCCTGAGGTGAGATGGATGAGCTTGTAGCTCCGGCAGGAGTTGGGAGGAGAATCATCTGGACTCCAGCATCTCTCTGTGTGGGTTCTGGGTGACAAAAGTGGACTAAATACTTCATGTGGACACCCAAAGTACAGGACTGTCTCAGAAAATTAGAATATTGTGATAAAGTTCTTTATTTTCTGTAATGCATTTAAAAAAAAAAAAAAATGTCATACATTCTGGATTCATTACAAATCAACTGAAATATTGCTAGCCTTTTATTTTAATATTGCTGATTATGGCTTACAATTTAAGATTAAGATTCCCAGAATATTCAAATTTTTTGAGATAGGATATTTGAGTTTTCTTAAGCTGTAAGCCATGATCAGCAATATTAAAATAATAAAAGGCTTGCAATATTTCAGTTGATTTGTAATGAATCCAGAATGTATGACATTTTTGTTTTTGTAATTGCATTACAGAAAATCACAATATTCTAATTTTCTGAGACAGTCCTGTAATTCCCAATCCTGTGTAAAAACGCTAAACAGGGGATACCCAGTAATATAAAAGGTTGGAAAGGACAAGCCCACCACTTTCAGACATGCCCATAATCCAACAGTTTCTCACATAATACAATTTAATTTATTTCCCCTCATCTACATTCCTGAGAAATGATAAATTAATAACTTTAGTGATTAATAAGCTGTTATCCCACATCCGCAACATCAATTACCCCTGAGACGTATGTGACGTCATAACGAGAAGAGACATTGATGAGGACATCTATGAATCACGCGTCTGGGCATGCGCAGTGCAGGTGTGTTGACTTGCGACAAACAGGCATCAATCACCCACCTGGAACATGACGTCACTTTTACGAGAAGCTCCAGACAGGTTTGTGCAGGTGATGATGAGCGTTGATCAGAATCAGGTGTGCTGCTGCGGGGAAACCAGAGAGGTTTAAGACTCTGGACCGATGAAACGGACAAAAAAACAACAATTTAGGTTTTGAAAATCATATTCTCTCCTATCTACAAGATCTACATACTGGAAACAGATGTTTCCAGTCGCTGGATGTGACACACGTGGGGTCCATGGAGTCACATCTGTCCCACATCTGTTCCTCATAAAAACACCGTCGGTTAAGGCTGATTTATGGTTCCGCGTTAAATCGACGCAGAGCGTACGGCGTAGGTTACGCGGGTGCGCGTCGCCGCGTACCCTACGCCGTAGGCTTAACGCGGAACCATAAATCAGCCTTTATGAATCCATCAAGTCGCAGACATGCTGGTCGTCTGTGCAGGATTAAGTTACTAACACTCAGTTACAGATAAAGATAAGACCATTATTTATGGAATTCCTTCTGACATAAAAAAAGGAAAAGTGAACAAGTTTAAAAGATGTTCAGTCAAGTAGAAGTTGCAGAGATAAGAGTAGAGGGGGAGTATTCATCAATGTTATGATAAAGAGGGTTGGAGTGATTAATGGTCATGTTTTCCACTTCAGTCCTTCCTGTAAGAAAGGGTTGTGTCATTAAATTGTTCATTAAAGTGTCACATCTATTTCTTCTGACTCACAAGTGCATCAGTTGAGTCCCACCGGAGGAGCTCGGAACCCAAACCGACACCTTTTACATGAAAATGTAAAACCACTCCAGCAAAGTCCCTGGAGGTTTTCTATCAGAGTCCCTGACCCAATGAATATGAAATCAAACATGATTTTATTGATCTCCATCAGTCTCAGATCACAACAGATCAGTGATGAGGCGGCGAGATGCGTCACTCTGGTGTTTTTCCAATTTTAGAAAATAATGTAACAGAAAAACAGCATAAGATGGAACCTCAGGGGTTTTGTTTTATTACATATTTCTGTTTTGAGTTGGAGGATAAGAGGTTTTACAAATGTCAAAACGAAGATATTAAACTACATTGTGTTTTTGCACACTTGTACTTTTTGCACACTACTTGCTCTTGCACATGTACTGGACTTTTATTCTTTTTAACTGTTTTTTATTAACAACTAATCTACTCTGCTTTTTAACTTAACTCTTTTTAACTTATTTTAACTCTTCTTAAAGTGTTCTGTCGCTGGCTGACAAACCGAATCTCCCTATGGGGACAATAAAGGTTTTCATTCATTCATATCATATAGAATCCGAATCATTTATTTTTCGGCCAGGTCAATTCAGACAAGATATATATACTCTTGCTTTGGTTCCTGTCAAGTTATCATTGTTATTGTCATTGCTTTTTAGTTCTTTAAATTGGTAAAAAAAAGTTTACAGTTATACGTTTAACTGGATAATAACTGGATATTAAACAGTACAATGTTATTATATTATAGGCAAGGCAAGGCAAGGCAAATTTATTTATATAGCACAATTCAACACAAGGTAATTCAAACTGCTTTACATTGACATTAAAAGCGGCAAGACATAATTAGACAGTAAATAACAAATAAATGAACTAAAATGATAAGAAAAGAGGTAAAATAATAAAAAGCACAAGTAAGAAATAAGGGCAGTAGAATACAGCAGGTAAGTATTTAATATAGGAGTACGCTTCAGTAAACAGTAATGTTTTTAGTCCTGATTTAAAGGATCTACAGTTGGATCAGACCTCAGGTCTACAGGAAGTTTGTTCCACCGGTGAGGAGCAGAATAACTGAACGCTGCCTCACCTTGCTTGGTTCTGGTTCTTGGGAACCACAACAAACCAGATCCAGATGAACCTCAGGGGTCTGGGAGCTTCATAGGAACTAACAGATCCAGCATGTATTTTGGTCCAAGACCATTCAGTGCTTTGTAGACCAGCAGTAAGATTTTAAACTCTAAATATTATATTATACAGCATTACGGTTAAAGTCACAGTGGAAATCATACCTAGAATTAATAATTGAGTTGTTCACTTTCATTTTTGATTTTATTCAAATAATTTTATAGAAATAATTTTTGTACATTTTTTGGTGTCCCAGCAAACATCTAAATAAGTTTGGTGTCCCAGCAAACATCTAAATAAGTTTGGTGTCCCAGCAAACATCTAAATAAGTTTGGTGTCCCAGCAAACATCTAAATAAGTTTGGTGTCCCAGCAAACATCTAAATAAGTTTTGAGAATGTATATAACATGAAATAAGAATGAAACTACGTATGGCAGTGACCAAAGTAACTGAATTTTAACACTATCTCGTTCATAAGTAAGATTTTTCTGAATGATTTATCAGAAATTCCTCCTGTGTGGGATCTCCGGCACTTTAAAACCAACATGTTGTACATTTTTTCTTTTAATATTATTTGTTCTTTTGTATTGCACCAATCACCACAACAAATTCCTTGTGTGGGTTAAACTACTTGGCAATAAACATCTTTCTGATTAAAAAAAAAAGAATAGATAAAAAAATACAACACAGAAGTCTTTATTTATTTTTTTGAATTTAAGAACATAAAACTAAACTTTAATGTCCAGAAAAGGTTAATTCATAGATCATTCAAGGTAATTGTTTTGCAGTTTTACAGTTACTGTTTGTTAGTTATCAAAAATATGTATGCCTGATATTGCTGTTTTTTTTGTTTATGGCTATTTGCTTGATTAATATGATTTACTTGTTCCAAAAAAAGTAATTAAATGACTAATTGAATTAGTGTACTTCCTCTGGTCCTCCGTGGGGCTGCTGGTGGCTTGGGTTCAGGTTTCTTCCTTGTCTCTGGTCTCTCGGGTGGCGTTGTTGCTCCCTCCCTCCTCCACTGTAGTTGCAGTTTAGGTAGAGCCTTGTTTTCACTTTGCACACACACAATTACACAGACATAAACACCTGCTCACTCACCTACATACTCACTCTGCAGTTTTGGGGGACAGATATTTGCAGTAGCCTAGTCTTGATTCAGTTTCAGAGACCTGGAATGGTTGCTGTTTGTGTCTCTGCCTGTTCTCGTGTCTGTTTGTTTGTTTTCTCTCTTACAGATTTCAAAGGCTTGTGTGGCCGTTGTACGTTTCTCTGTGTTTCTCTCATTTCAGACTAGCAGCGGATGCCACCCACCCTCACATATGTTTATATGAATTATAAAAAATGTGTATATACAATATATATATATATATATATATATATATACACATATATATATATATATATATATATATATATATATATATATATATATATATATATATATATATATATATATATATATGCCGGTATACAGTATATATAGGACTGTCTCAGAAAATGAATATTGTGATAAAGTTCTTTATTTTCTGTAATGCAATTAAAAAAACAAAAATGTCATACATTCTGGATTCATTACAAATCAATTGAAATATTACAAGCCTTTTATTATTTTAATATTGCTGATTATGGCTTACAGTTTAAGATTAAGATTCCCAGAATATTCAAATTTTTTGAGATAGGATATTTGAGTTTTCTTAAACTGTAAGCCATGATCAGCAATATTAAAATAATAAAAGGCTTGCAATATTTCAGTTTATTTGTAATGAATCCAGAATGTATGACATTTTTGTTTTTTTAATTGCATTATAGAAAATCACAATATTCAAATTTTCTGAGACAGTCCTGTACATGCCGGTATATATACAGTATATATATATATATATATATATATATATATATATATATATATATATATATATATATATATATATATATATATATATATATATATATATATATATACTGTATATATATATATATATATATATATATATATATATATATATATAAGAAAGGGTTGAGTCATTAAATTGTATAATCAATTTAATATATAACATATATACATTTTTTTCAAAAAAAAAAAAATATATATAATATATATATATGTGTTTATATATTTAAAAAATGTATATATTTAAAAACAAAATTAATTGTATATGTTAATATATTAATATAAATTGATTATATATTAAAATGCATATATATGCTTTAAGTTTTTACCAACTTGGTATTAACCATTAATATGTATGCAGACAAAAAAAAAAATAATAATAATAATAATAATAATGACTAATTTAAAGATATTTGTCGACGATGGGGGCGGTAACGTTGCAAGAGGACGAGGCTGAAAACTCCGAGCGTCACATGAACGCGTCTCCAGCAGCGGCTTTAAGCGCAGCGGCGTTTGGAGTTCAGACGAAGTTGCAGCAGCTCGGAGGAAACAGCTCGGCACGAACTCCGCACGCCCTCAGACCCTCTCTCCCTCACATTTAACCCCCAGCCCAGGCTAAAAGTGTTGCAAAAAGGCCAGAAGTAGGAACTCAGCATGCCGGCGACGGAGAAGGACCTGGCCGAGGACGCGCCGTGGAAGAAGATCCAGCAGAACACGTTCACCCGCTGGATCAACGAGCACCTGAAGTGCGTGAACAAGCGCATCGGGGACCTGCAGTGCGACCTGGGCGACGGGCTGCGGCTCATCGCCCTGCTGGAGGTCCTCAGCCACAAGAAGATGTACAGAAAGTACAACCCCAGGCCCAACTTCAGGCAGATGAAGCTGGAAAACGTGTCGGTGGCGCTGGAGTTTCTGGAGAGGGAGAACATTAAACTGGTCTCCATCGGTGAGTCAAACCAGCCCATTCATTATGATAAAAAAGTCACTCTTCATTCATTCTTCACTTTGACACAGGGGCGAAAATCCCGGGGGGGACAGGGGGGACAAGTCCCCCCCATTAGTAAAGCTGTCCCCCCCCCCCTAGAATAATTTGAGACAGAATTAATAATTTTGGAACAATGCAGTAGTATTTAGTAGTGATGCACCAAAATGAAAATTTGTGGCCAAAACAGAAATCGAAAATAATAATAAACAGTAAAATCTCATTACACTTAAAACAAGACTCATCACTGGAAAAAAACAACGATTTTCACCTGTTTCAAGTAGATTTTCACTTGAAATAAGTAGAAAAATCTGCCAGTGGAACAAGATTTTATTGCTTGTAATGAGAAGATAAATCTTGTTCCACTGGCATATTTTTCTACTTATTTTAAGTGAAAATCTACTTGAAACAGGTGAAAATGGTTGTTTTTTTTCCAGTTTTTTCTTGTTTTAGGTGTAATGAGATTTTTTTTAACTAAAAATGAGACATTTTAACTAGAAATAAGCAGTTTTTGCAGTGTATTATGTCAGATGTGCTGTATTATTGCCACCTTCCACCTAATACCATTGTTTTGTATTGCTCTAAGAAAGGTCTTCTGCCTGTTTGCGAGATAAAGTTGAAAATGTCAAAATGCTGTATTAAAGGAAGGCTAAAACTTTTATTCCTTGTCCCCCACTGGATTTATTCTCTAAAATGTTACTGTTTATTGTCCCCCCCAACTATGAAACGGGATTTTCGCCCCTGACACGTCTAAGATTTAACTTTAAGCAGTTAATGAGGAGCGGGCGCTGACTACTTAGGCTGGAATATTAAATTCCCTACGGTCTTTGAAGTTAACTCGCGTTAATTGTAATTAAGGCTGATTTATGGTTCCGCGTTAAATCGACGCAGTGCCTACGCCGTAGGGTACACGGCGACGCGTACCGTACGGCGTAGGTTCTGCGTTGGTGTAACGCGGAACCATAAATCAGCCGTTGCGTGGTTCACACCTCAAGAGTGGCGTCTCAACACTCAAACTAAACTTGATTTAGTTTTATAGTATTAAAAATACATATATATCAATTTTAAACTGACAAAGACCAAACTAAAGACTAAAGTTGCGTCTTTGTCCGGTTAATTGTGTGAAAGTTTGGCTTTGTTTCCAGAGTTCGTCACACAAAACTCCCCTAATTTTCTCGCCTGTTTTGGTAACACTGTTATCCTTTTTTTATTAAATGTTTCTATGCCAAATTAAGTCATTTACCTAAATGCCTTTTAATGGGAAGTCTTTCCGTCGTATTTAGTTTTGAAAGGAACCATGTTGCACTTCAGAAACGGGATAATTGTGTCACGACATGAGTGATTGTGTCACGTTTAAATCGGAGGATTTTTGAATGGAGTTTGGTGCAGGGTCCACAAACAGCAGCATGCAGGTAAACTACACACCTGTGTCACCTTTGGTTGATTAGTCTCCTCAGTTTAGCAGCTGGATGAAAATATACTTTTGTGTTTTCCTAAGTAAAGCAATAACTCCAAATTACTTTAAAAATGTCCTCTTTGTCGTGATGAAATAAAAAACTGGGTTTATTTGAGTGGATTTTTGAAATGTGGATTTTCATGTTGGTTAAACCGATTAAGCTTTACTCACTCTGTCTTAAAGCCAAAGTTTCATAGGTTGCTTTCCACTTTAATTCTTTTCGTTTGGGTCCCTTTTTAAAAAGACAATTTAAAGAGTAAATTAGGAGTCTTAAACCACTGAGTTTTACAGTTTTCTTACAAAACACACTTAATTGACACATGCTCGTCTTGCTGGCTGGCTTTGCCTCCTGGGGAGTGTGAAATCTTTGGATCAGCACGTTGGATTCCAGTGGGCGTAGCGGTCGATGCAACACTTGTGTTGCTCATCTTTGTTGGCGTTGTCTGGTTGTGATGCTCTCAGACTGAAGCACATCTTAGTAAAAGAGCACGGAGGCTGGTTGTTCATCAGGGGAGCTTGAATATTAGGATAAGTTGTGTTTTAGAGGAAAGTTTGAGCCTCCGTGGGAGTGAAGAGGCTCTGGTTTGGTGGTTGGAGCGAGAAAACCAAGGTGGAGGTTTTGATTTTTCCACCCCAGAGAGGAAATGACTGACTGGGTGTGACAAACACACACAGAGCTGGTCTTGCTTCAGCGTTTACGAGATATTAGTTCTGTTTTAATGAATATTTGTAAATACTTTAATAGAAACGTGTATGAAGACTTGTCCCACTGACCCAGACCCCCGATGCCATTATCTTAATGACCATTATCTCGTGATAGCAGCTGGTTTTGTGGGGAGAAATGGTCTTTTTGAGACAGTTATCTGGTCGTTTATTTGAGCAGCTGCTGGTTGAAGTTGCCCCCCTTATGTTTGACGACTATAAACTAACATTTCTTTAATAATAACTGCAGCAATTAAACCTGGACTTGGTGTTCGGTTGTGGATCGGCTCGTCACCACGGCCCAGTTTTGCTCATCTCTGGAAAATAAAGCCTGATTGATTTCAGGGCTTGAGAGTAGGAATGGGCGATATTTTACCGTTCACGATATATTCCATCAAAAAAATTACCCACGGTAAGAATTTGTCATCTCGCGGTAAAAACGATAAATTCCCGTTGATGACGTTTTTGTGTAAAGCTGATTTATGGTTCTGCGTCAAATCGACGCACAACGTACGGGAAGGAAGGAAGGAAGGAAGGAAGGAAGGAAGGAAGGAAGGAAGGAAGGAAGGAAGGAAGGAAGGAAGGAAGGAAGGAAGGAAGGAAGGAAGGAAGGAAGGAAGGAAGGAAGGAAGGAAGGAAGGAAGGAAGGAAGGAAGGAAGGAAGGAAGGAAGGAAGGAAGGAAGGAAGGAAGGAAGGAAGGAAGGAAGGAAGGAAAAACGGCGGATCTGAGTCATTACAGTTTTGCAGTACAGGTGGACTAATTTAATTGGTTTTTATTAATTCAATTTAATTGGTGTAGTTTAGTATTTAGTATCTTTTAGAGCAGTGTTTTGGCTCCAAAGACTGAATGTGGTGATAGATTTATAGTTACAAAGGTGGAGTTGAATTGGTATTTTTTTATCCTAATTTTTATTGTTATCGGGATAAATGCCAGAAATTATCGTGATACATTTTTTAGTCCATACCGCCTATCCCTACCTGAGTTAATTATTTGCTGTCTCGGTTCAATAAAAGCTCCGTTCTTGATCTCCAGGTTTGATAACTGAAGTGACTCCTGCAGAAGAAACTGTAACCATCTGCACTGATAAAACCCGTTAATATTTATCAAATGTATGCATTAGGGTGGGCATAAAGTAAATGATCTTTAATTCAAAAACCAGTTTAAGACGTCTCGCCAGCGATTGATCTTTGCCCTCTTGTAAGGGATCATTGTAGAGATACGGCCTATCTAGCATAAATACTTGATTTTATCGTCCAAATAAACTCTTTCTTTGCAGATGGACTCGACTCCTGACAGAAAACGCTTTGGTGTGGAAACTCAGACCTTCAGTCGTAGTTTATTTTTAACAAATAAACAACGTTCTTTGTGTAATTTGGGATCTAAATTGCCAAATTAATTGTTGACATTTAGAGCACGGATTTCAAAGTACTCGGGATATGAGACCCAAGATTTATAGCGGTATATTTACTTATTTACGGGGCTTATTTCTGAGGGAAATGCGTGTTTTTAAACTGTGACTGGTTCACTGCTGCAGTTGTACTTGGAACAAAGGTGCTCCCTGGTTTTACGACGTCCTGCGTGTGTTGCAGCACGCCGAGCTGCGGGTGTGGCGGTAACACCACGTGAGCCGCCCCCCCGGGGGGGGCGAGCATCCCCATTAGCCGTGGTGACATAGTTTCTTGCGCTGTAATGCAATAAAAGGCAGCGCTGACAAGCACCAGATGTTCTGTGAAGCTGCTCATCGACTCGCCCGGATCCCGGCATTGATCTGCAGAGTGAGTCTGTCTGGGCGGGAACCTCCTCCAGATGTCCCGGTGTCGGCTTGAGCTGGTCCAGACCCGGGTTGAGCTGGTCCGGACCCGGGTGGAACCCGACTAAAACAACCCGCCAGCGTTCAGCTCGGCCAACGCCAGAGCAGCGTGTGGATGTTCCTGGGTTGTTGTAAATGAATGCGTTTCCATGCATCAATAACCCTTTTAAAACCCGAATATTAGCAATAACCCGGTTTTGCACGGCCATGTAAACACCAATAACCCTTTTGAATAACCCGAATTTACTCATTCAGGTTTTTAAAAACCCCAATATGAGCCCTGGGTTACTCCTTTTAAAACCCGAATATTCGGTCATATAAACACCAAACAGAATATCCCCATCAAAAGAAACATGAATTTGTTTTCTGCGCATGTTCTTTTCGCAAGGAATCCTGGTCTTTTGAGTCCAGGACGTACTTCTAAACACGGAGAAACCAAGACCACGCCACACTTTGGAGTGAGGAGGAGACTAATCATTTTATAAATGTAATGAAGGATATGAACATTTCTGCATTTGTAGACGGTAGAAAGTACCGGGATAGCGAGATTCACAAGAAGGTGAGCGAAAAGTTGCACGAAGCAGCATTTGTTTTCAATTTGGATACAGGAAGAAGAAGCGGAAATGACGGTAATTGCGTCATCACATTCTCCACATGTCGCTGGTTTGATCCAGATATCCCAAATGATGAATTACCATGGATACAGGGATAACCCTGTTTGCTCACGCATGTAAACGGAATATTCCCAATGTTTCAGTAACCGGAATATTAGCAATAACCCGAATTTTTACTGCATGTAAATGTAGTCTGTCAGTACGTTTACATGCAGGAGTTCAATCGGGTTTCTGATCATATAAGACATCGTTTGGACTTTTAAACTGCATGTAAACACCTCAATCCCGTTCAGTCTGAATGTTAACTCCATGTTTACGGAGACATCGGATATTCCAGTCTGCGCATGCTCGAAAATTTCCTCTGGGGCTTCACCCCAAAGTGAAAGGAGACGGCGCGTGTTAAATAGTTGTTTAAACACCTTTTAAAGAGATGGCAGAAGCTTCATCAGGACACCGGAGCAGATCAAAATAAAGTTGAAAAATATACGGAAGGCGTAACATTGGCGCCAAACAAAACAACCGTCAACCGGAAGTGGCTCTTTGTTGAAATGGTTACCGTGGTTACAGCGCCACATAGCATCACGGAGTCAGCCGCTCTGGACATTTATCCGTTTCTCTGAACAGCATGTAAACTCAAGTGATTGGGTCTTCTGGATCTTTATCTGATACGATCAGAAATCCAATTTCTTTGCTGCATGTAAACGTACTGTGTGACTGCTGCAGGGTTAAAGGTGGAGGCTGCATGCTAGAGGGTTAAGGGTGCAGGGCTGGAGGTTAGAGGGTTAAAGGTGTTGGGTGGAGGGTGTATCTCTGTCGGAGTCCTGTCTTGTTCGAAGCCTCCAGCAAAAGTGTTTTGCAACACAACACAACAGCTTCCAACCGCCGCATGTCAGAGCAGAGCCGCTCCGCCTGCACGGCTCCGTGTGTTTAAACTCCCGTCTGAAACTCTGGAAAGTTCTCGGTCGGCTAACGAAGCTCACGACGGTCCGTCAGATGCCTCACCTCCGTGACCGGAGCAGCTGACTGGCCGAGCAGCAGAGAGCGTGGGAAGGAGATGTTTGCTGTTGTCAGAGTGATGTAACACCCCGGCCCCCGTGTGTGTGTTGGTGTGTGTGTCTGTGTGTGAGTGTGTGTGTTGGTGCGGTGTGGGGGCCCCTCCAGGAGCCCCTGGCTTTTGTCCCCAACAGAAACTGTGGCAGCAACAGAATCATTTTCAGAAGTTCACTAATCACGTTGAAGCACTCTCCCCGCTTGTGCTGCGTTCACTGCCTGCTGGGACGTCTGAGTACTGGAGTTGGGTGTCATCTCATCGAGGCTGTGGAAGGGCGATTGGAGAAAATGATGCATGTGTTTGTTTGAAATCATGTTGAAATCTGAATTATAGCTGCATGACAATGTGTGTGTATTTGACTTCACTTCACACCCAGAGTCCCTTTTTATGAGGCGTTCAGGTGCCAAGAGGAAAATGTAGTGCCAGAAAGTTGAAGGATAATCGTAAACGGACGCTTTTAATGCCGTTAGAGCAAAAGAACTTCATATTTTATGATGTAGGTATATAAATAAAATAATATGGCACATTGAAGCTGTAATGATTATTTCATGGAGTTGATCTGCAGGACTCATCATAGGAGAGAGAATGTTTAATATTTTTGAATGTTATGTTCAAAACTTTACAGTGTTTTTGTTGTGCGGAAAATATTATTTTCATTGTCAAAATAATTCTTTAAATCCAGTAATTTTTCTTAATAATTGAAAAAGATAATTAAATATTCTGGCACACCAGAAACATGCTGCAATTAAAAGATACAAATTATTATAACTATTTTTCTAGCATTTGCTTGATCCATTCGGTGCAATAAGACATTTCTCTTCCGGCTCTCGACCCGAGGGCTAAACAGCTCCGTTATTAATGAGGTAATCTTACTTCTGAGTCTGAACTGAAGTAAAACCTCCAGTTCTTAGCACTTTGAACTGAGCCGGAGCCTCTTTCAGACACCAGTAACTCTTCCTGTAATGTTGAGTAGAATAGGAGCTCGCTGATCCCCGTGGGGGGGGGGTCGTGTTGCAGGAGACTAAAGTGGGACCAGATGAGCGGGAGAATAAGCCGTGGAGCTGTTTAGTGTTGCGGGGGGGGTGGTGGTGTTTGGACTCTGCAGAGATCGCTATGAGTAAGAGGGAGTGTTGTGTGTTTTGTGTTGCCTGGCAACAGCCGAGTTGATGACATCACGTGTGCCGTCGGCAGGTGTTGCAGGTGAACTGTTGAGTCACGCTGAAACGGGTTTCACACAAATGTGGAAACGGAGGCAGGAGAAGTGCTTGGTTCAGGTCAAAGGTCACAGAGGCGAGGGGTTCGCTGCTAACGGAGCAGAAATAAGTGCGACATGGAGCTGGAGCTCCGACCTTCACCCCAGGAGACGCCTGGACCTCAATATTACTGCACTAATGAGCCATGCCGTCATATCATCACTTCAAGTGTCATTAAAAGCTGATTTAAAGTTAAAAGAAACGCATGTTTTAATCTCACGCTGGTGTAAACGTGACTTTTTTTAATTTTTTTTAAGCTAGTTGTCACAAAAGTCCTTATCCCTGACGCCCGGTCTGACCTCACCCCTCATTGCAATACATAAATTACCAATTCTAACTCTAATAATCATTCCTGGCATTATCATGATATATTGTTTCATAGTGTATTATATTAAGTTATGAAATCTCATGGGATGTTAAACTATAGTATTATTATATTGTTATATATAAAAGTATGGTGATATCATTTGGTTATTTTATATTTTATAAAAAATATGTTAGGATATTACTATAATATTATGCTATGTTTATATTATATCGTGCTACACCACTCTATGATTATTTGTTTAACTTATTTACTCTCGAATTAATATTCTCAATTTATGTATCTACTTTCATCTTATTTACACACACACACACACACACACACACACACACACACACACACACACACACACACAAACTGATGTCGTCTTTTGTCGTCGTTTGCACTGTATGTTAATAAATTAAAAAAAAAAAAAAAAGAAGTCCTTATCAGTCGCTCTAAGCTGCACCTTGAAACGGTTTCTTAGTTTCCCTAAAAGTGATTGATCTGTGGCTTCACTTTTCCTGAAGCACTAAATGTTTAACGGTCAGGTTCAATAAAGACATTAGAAACATATTTCGGCTCAAAAAGCAAATGTCCTAATTCAACGGTAAAAAAAAATCTTTATCTCAAAGTGAACTGATCCTTGAAAGAACCACTTCCTGTTTGAACAGAATCAGTGAGGTTACGACACCTCGTGTGTGTGTGTGTGTGTGTGTGTGTGTGTGTGTGTGTGTGTGTGTGTGTGTGTGTGTGTGTGTGTGTGTGTGTGTGTGTGTGTGTGTGTGTGTGTGTGTGTGTGTGTGTGTGTGTGTGTGTGTGTGTGTGTGTCGGCTTGGACATTGGCCGGCGAGCTGCGCCGCAGGTGTGTTTCTGTGTAAACAGGGTGCGGGCGTCCACTTGTGCACACAGGTGTGTTGCGTCATCGCTCCTCAGCGTTTCAGACCGAGACACGACGTGTTGCAACGACGACGCAAAACATTCATCATCACTGAGTTACTGTTGAACATCCAGCTCAGAGCCATTTGGGCCCCGTGGTGTCTCCGTGGGTCGTTCAGCGAGTCTGGACCTTGAACGTCTGCCTCAAGTGGCCGTTTTGGGGAACTGCAGTTGTTCTGGCTCGTCTGAATTGACCCTGATTGGTCATTTTGACCCCGATTGGTCCCTGAATGACCAGTCAGAAAAATCATCCTCCGTTGCTACATCTGGGTCAGAATAAACGGTTGGATAAAACAGCCGTCTCTCCCATTCACTTCAATGGAAAAAGTAGTTTTTACTTGTATCGAAATTTAAATCGCTAGATTATTTAAAAAAAACAACTTTTTATTAGTTAAAAGGGCACTTGCAGTGTCTTGAGGGTGCAGCGTATTTTTACCCCCAAACTGGCAGAAATATGATCTGTACTTTCAAAACAAAGTCTGCTCGGCAGCAAACCACGACCCATTGCTACAACCGTTTATTTATTTATCTTAAAATGGTAAAAAGCGACACCTGCTACCCAGAGAGAATCACAGGAATACATTTCATCCCAAAACCAACGGTAAATCACGAAAAATGTCTGCTTTGGATTAGGGCTTGGCGATATATCGAGATTTTAATATATCGATATATTTTCAAATGCAATATGGTACGAGACAATATCGTTTATCGATTTAAAATGTTTTTATTTTTTTTTTTATGATTTTGATATAGCTTATTTTGTGACAAATTGACTTGAATGTTTTATTTGAGATTTGCACAAATGTTTTGTTATTTGCACAACTGTCAACCTCAGTGGAAAAGTCTGCCTGTTACTGTCTACATTGTATTAATTGCACAGTGTGTTTTAATTTAATTGTTGTGCAGGAAAGGGATATTTGTTTTATTTTATTCAAGAAGCATTTTTATTCTATATATGCAGGCAGTTTATTTTTATTTCTTTTGTTTTATACATTTTGATATTGTGCAGAAACCCCAATTATGGCACAGAAAAAATATCGATATATATATCGAGTATCGCCATTTAGCTAGAAAATATCGAGACATGACTTTTGGTCCATATCGCCCAGCCGTACTTTGGATAAAGCTATGAGGACGGCCGGACTCGCAGTTCAACCTGTACTATCAGCTAAACTAGTCAAAATATCTAGTTTTTGCCAAAAACTTAAAACTCGCTACATGGTACCTGAAGTGTTCCTTTTTTTTTTTTTTTTTTTTTAAATCTAGTTTCTGTTGATTTTATTTGGTCCAATAATTAGAAATAAAGTGACGCAAAACCCTGTTTTTACAATGGACATAGCAACGGGGGCGGGGCTTGACAAAGGGTCCATTGACTAAATGATAGTAATGAAACAGTTGATCGTAGTGAAAGTACTTTTTTAATGCATCAAGGCCAGGGCGGGTTGTAAAGTCAAGGTCCTTCCAACGTGCAACGGTTGTGTGGGCTTTTCTTTTATTTCCTCCCATAAAACCTGACTTGAGCGAGAGCAACCAACGGGCTGCACGCCAGGCCGGGTTGGTGGATACGAGCGATGCTGGAGCTGCTGGTCGGCCCAGGGATATTTCTGGTGAAAAGGTTGTAACTAGTGATCCGCTGAAGGAAAAATAAACCCAAGAAGTTAGAATAGAACCACAGTTTCTCTTATTTTTGTCTTTTTCTCCAGAAAGTGCAGCAGACTCGTGTCTAATAATACCAACGGAGGGAAAAGTTGAGTTATGAAGGTCTTGGTCTCTGAAGGACTCGTCCTCCGTTCCTGTGACACATTAACCGCCCGTCTGGCCGCCCGGTCAGAAACCACACACTCCCTCTCTCTTGACGCGCTCGGCCGCCTGTTGCCATGGCGCTGTGTGCCAACATCGCTCCCCAGCCAGCGCCGCTCGTCTGAACAGCCAGCGACTCCCGGCTGCAGCCTGCCAGCTCGTAACGTGTAAAAGTTCAGTTTCTGTTTTCATGTCAGTGTTTGTTTACGTGTCACTACGGGGACTTTTTATCTCGATCTTTCACGTGGCCTCGACCGCCCTGACCGGTACGAGGAGCCACATGTGAAACTCGAGGAAATGGAGTCGTTCTTCGTCTGATTCAAACATCTGATTATTGCGATGGAAGGAGCTGGAGGAGGGAGGTTTGGTGCTGATGCAGGGGTACGGGGGCGGTAGTGTGATGCTCGGCTTCTTCTCCTCAGCTGGGTCAGGGGTCGTCTAGATGAAACAAACTGTTCCACATATGTTCAGTTTTACTTTTATCAACTCTTAACTCCAGCACTTGGAGGAAGATGTTTGAGAATTAAACCAGGATGACGATGACTTGAGTCATTTTCACACCCAGCACGCACTGCAGGGCTGACACTTCCCAGAGATGCTCCACACGGATACGAGCTCTCTATCCATCTCTCTCTCTCCGGATGTCTTGATGAAACATTCCCAGCCTGCGACACTCCGCATCTGCTTTATTTCAAAAACCCCTTTTTTATATAACTCGTGTCTTTGAAAGCGGGAAACTTTGTCTGGGTCAGAAGAACCAGCGCTGCAATGATTCCTCGAGTACCTCCATTACAGGAAATGATCGAGGAATTTAAAAGCAGTGTTTAAGAATATTTTTTTTTAATTTTTGATACGTTGAATACGTGTTTTTTTTTTTTTTTTTATGTTTCAGGAAATGTTAAGTTTAAAATTGTATTTACTTTTATTGGAAAATTTAGCAAACAGTTTACTAGTTTGCATAATATGTAAATAAATATCAATTCTCATAAAAGAAACAAATTGGTTGTTTTTAATCAAGTGCTCTGTCTTTTCTATTGTATATTTATAATTGGGCTTTAATAAAGCGAAAGTAAGTTTTATCTGATTAATGGATGGAATATTTCATAGATGGATAGATAGTTCTTTGTCATTATAACTTATGTACAACGAAATTAAAAGTGCTCTCCAGTCAGCGCATCATATATAAAAAAATAATACAATAAAATGTCATTTAAAATATAAACAAATAAAATAAATATATATATCTCTAGACACATTCACCCTTCCACATCAACACGCGGACCCCACAAGAACCTTCATCAGCATACAATCATTTTTGTTATTGCACATTAGCTTTTGTTTTTTTATTATTATTATTATTATAGAATATTTGATCACCAAAATATTGGATAGCTGCAGCCCTAGTCAGAACCAAAGTCGTGCTCGTTATGGCCCATTCACTCGTTATTTATCTGGGAGCAGGAGTGTTTATTAAACAGTAGCTGAGCTTTTTATGGATTATTTGCTCAGCAAACACAAATAAAAGAATGTGGCAGAATGGCGTCGAGTCCTGGTTTCTCTCGTCTCGGAGAATCCGGCGCCGCCGGCCGCGTCTCCTCGAGACGCCTGGGAACAACCTTGGCTTGACATTTTTGTCATGTTTGCCCTTTTTTTGTTTTTTTGTGTGTCATGACTCCGACACGCTTGCAAAACAAACCAGTTTCCGCTGAAACTGATACGGTGACTTTGTCCCATCGAGAGAGAGACACACACACACACACACACACACACACACGCGGGTGATTGATAACGCGCTCGCAGGAGCTTCCCAAGGTCGGCGAGCAGTGAGGCACATTCCACCTGTTGCCGTGGCAACGTCGGTAAACAAGGCTGTGGGAGAAGGGGGGGTGCGAGTGGCCGCGAGGAGGAAGTGTCACATGATTTCACACCCAGTCCCTTTTTTATGAGGCGTTCAGGTGCCATGAGGAAAAGTGTAGTGCCAGAAAGTTAAAGGATAATCGTAAATGGATGATTTTAATGCCGTTAGAGCAAAAGAACTTCACACTATATGGCTTTTATGACTATGAAACGTCATCTTGGAGCCCCGGATGTGTCTCAAAAGTCTGAAACTAAATAATTTCTTTGAAAGTTGGACGCGTTGAAGGCCTCGCTGGCTGTTGGCGTTGCTCTGGCGCTCCTAGAAACCTCCCCAGCTCTCTTCCTCTTGGAGAAACGTACCGTCCTCCAGGAGGGAAGGAAAAGAGGATCTGTACCGCGTTAATGGCTCGAGCTTTTGTCCTCTTCTTCATCTTCTTGGATCTTCTCGCCACTAAACTGATCCTCGTCCCTCCTCTCTGCCGTGTTGGATTCATGTTGGTCGTTTACGTCGTTACTTCCGGTTCTGGAGGATTTAAAGAGGCGTGAAAGACTTCCTCAGAACGTGTTTTTGGGAGGGAACAAAGGCTGTAACTGAGACTTTTAACGGCATAAAACCACTTCGGTTTTTATTTTTTGTCCTTTGGTAGATTCAGAAATGTAAGTCAGTCCTGTCGCTTGTAGGGCTGTTCGATTAATCGATTTTAAATCGTAATCGCGATTATGTAATTAGAACGATGTTAAAACGTGAAACTCGTAAAATCGATTTTTCCCTTTTTTTTTTTATTTAAAAAAAAAAAAATTTTTATTGGAAATATAACTTACTGTATGTTTGCAAGTGCTGATTTGCTGATTTTTTTTTTTTTTTCAGAGATAAAACTTTATATTTTATTATATTTTTTAAAACTTTTTTTCAACTTATTTTACAGAGTTTTGCACTTTATTCATTCATTTTGGGGCAAATGTTCAATAAAAAACAGCATATTTGAAATCATTTCTTTGCCTTTTGTCAATTCACAAAATAATCGTAATCGAAAATCGGATTTTGAGAGAAAAAAATCGAGATTTTATTTTTGGGCAAAATCGAACAGCCCTAGTCGCTTGTAAATATCACCATAATCTGCAACACGACTGCAGCGTTAAAGGCCTCGTTCCGGTCCGACTGAAGCAGAAAGCTGCACAAAAGCCTCCTCCAGCTGGTCAGCTTCAGGCCGTGAGCCGACTGTTTGCTGTTGAACTTGAGGGCGTTTTTTTGTTTTTCAGTTGTCACACAAACAAAAGATTTGTGGGTTTTTAAACCCGTCTTTGTGAGCTCGGCTCCCTCGGCAGCAGAGCCGTCAGAGAAACGGGCCTGTGTGTTTCTGCAGGACAGGTAACATGAGAGAAGACGGGATGTGCCCCCCCACCCTCCAGCAGAGAAAGCAGCTTTGTTGGGTCCAGGTTGGGCGCAGCAGTGTTTTCAGAGTAAATGTCATCGACTGTAAACTTCCTCTGAGAAACAAACGGCTCTTTATCAGCAGTTTGGTAACTTTCTTTTCTTTTTCCTCAAAGTTCATCAATCTTTCCAGCTAGTTTCTGTTCTGACCAGTCAAGGTTCACACAGAGGTCCTCGCTTGTAAAAGCGGTTGTAGCATCAATGGTGCTCAACTTAGTTAGGGCCCGAGCACCTTCAGTGCGAAGGCCCTATTGTATCTGTAGGAATTTTTTTTTTTTTTTTTCTTTTTCTTTTTCTTTTTCTTCTGACGAAAGGAGGGCCTTTTTGCCCCCCTAAACGTGCCCAAAAAGTCACCAAATTTTGCACCCAAGCCAGGCCTGGCGAAAAATTTTATATTTCATGGTTTGCATTAATGGGTGTGGCCTAATGGCTCAACAGCGCCCCCTTGAAAACTTTGTGCCTCAAGCCCCACAATACGGTTTGACGTACATGCACGAAAATCGCTACACACCTGTATCATGGCACAACTTAAAGAAAAGTCTCTTGGAGCCATGGCCGAAACCGAACAGGATGTCGGCCATTTTGAATGAATTGTGTCATTTTGGCGAAATTTATGCCATTCCTTCGGCAATTAATGCGACACCACGCATTACTTTTCTCTTTTAAAAGCGTTACCGTGGCGACGCTGGACGCCAAAAGGCGCACCCCCCCTTCATCTGATTGGTCCATATTTGATAGTTCTCCAAAAGTCACCAAATTTTGCACGCAAGCCAGGCTTGGCGATACATTTGATATTTCATGGTTTGCATTAATGGGCGTGGCCTAACGGCTCAACAGCGCCCCCTAGAATACTTTTCTCTGCCATAACTTTTGAATGGTTTGACATAGGAAGTTGTGGGTGGTGTCATCAGACTCGGTATTGAGTCCTTAAGCTTCGTTGGCCTTAATAGAATCGGGACAACCAATCAGAAGGGGCGGGGCGCCCCTTCTGATTGGTTGTCCCGATTTTCTACTATAACTTTTGAATGGTTTGACATAGTGTCGTCTGTCGTGGGTGTTGTCATTTCTGATATGCTTATGGGGGACGGTGGCTTTGAGTGCGAGGGCCCGTTCATCGCTGCTTGCAGCTTTAATTTTCTTTATTTTTTTGAAATTTCTTTCTTTTTTTAATACTTTTTTTTTAATATATATACTTTTTATTATTTATTTTTTATATATATATTTTAAATTATTGTATTTATATTTACATTTTAATTTTTTATTTTTTTTTTAAATATATACTTTTAAGTTATATTTTTTTTATATATACCGGTATGTATACTTAAATTTTTTTTTTCTTTTTCTTTTTTATATAAAGTGATTGTTTACATAGTGTGTCAAATTCACAGAAAATTTTATCTCTTTATTACAACATGAAGACCCTCGCTCATAACTTTTGTTTTTTTTTGGTAAAATATGCTCCACTTTCTTCCTAAAACAGGTAAACGTTTAAATATTTGAGCCGTGTGGCCCGAGCTTCCCCTCTGCTGCTCTGGATTCTGGGCTGCTTAAGAGATTTCATGCAGGAGCAGCTGACTGAGCTTTCCAAGCCCAAATAATGCCCCGAATAAAACCCCAAATCCTGACGAGTTGTAGGAAAGAAGTCGAGAGGAGATTTGAACGAGCTCTTCCCCCTCTGGGTAATCTACGATCTCTGGGACATAAACACGTGGCCACGTCTGACTAAAAGTCGTCAGACCTGTCAGAGGTGAAGCTTTATGGAGTAAACAAGACCAGACTGTCTTCAGTCTTTTATGCAAATCTTAGTCTGTCATGACGGGGAACAAAAAGCAGGAAGCGGCACTTGCATCATCGGTCTTTGTCTGGCTTGTCATCACCGGTCGGCCTGGAGGAGGATGGTGATGATGCTGCTTCTATTGTGAACTCTGTTTGTGTCAGTGAGGAATTTCACCACCTCACACACTGTTCAAAGTAGGTAATTGGGATGATGAACATCACACGGATGGATGGATGGATGGATGGATGGATGGAGGGGGGAAGGATGGAGGAGGTGGGACGTTACTGGTCCTGATGAAAGTAGCTGAAGCAGTCGATTCAGAAACATAAAATAACTTGTCTTGTTGTACGAAGTAAACCTTATGGGTTCCCAAAGCAGTGATTGACGCTCTGTTTTTTTAAGGTGGTTTCATCATCTCCTCCCGTTCCTGGAGTTATAATAACCGATATCTAACCCTCGTTCAGAGTCGTGACGGTGAAGCCGGTTACACACTGACCTCAGTGATCGATTCCCTGGACCTCAGTGGTGTTTTATAGTCCACTAAAGGAGTTGATCGTCCAGTATTATTGAGGTGGAACCTCGCCCGTCCACCCTGATAACTAAGGACTGTCGTTACCGGACTGGTTCAGAACTTGGTGCAGTAAAATAATGCTGAGATTGAGCCTCCTGCAGACTGGGTGGTCTACAAACATATTTCCTTCATCTTAAAATCAGGTTTTTTTTGTTTTTTTTTTGTTTAAATTAAAATCAGATTTTTTAAAAATTAAAATCAGATTTTTTTAAAAATTAAATCAGATAAAAAAAAAAGATTCAGATTTTTTTTTTAAATTAAAATCAGATTTTTTGAAATTAAAATCAGATTTGAAAAAAAATAAATCAGATAAAGTTTTGTTTATAGATTTAATTTAAATAAAAAATCTGAATAGAAAAAATTAAAATCAGGTTGTTTTTCAATTAAAATCAGATTTAATTTTCTTTATCAGATTTAAAAAAAAAAAAAGTTTTTTTTTAAATTAAAAACAGATTTTTAAAAATTAAAATCAGATAAAAATAAACTTTTTTTTTTTAATATAGATTCAATTTAAAAAAAAAAATCAGATTAGGAAAAAAATTAAAATCAGCAGAACATTGAAAGAAATTTGAGCGTTGCTGCACGAGAAGCTGTCCTGTGGCCCTTAGGTTCCAGACATCAGGTGCTGGTAAAGATGCCCAACCCAGTTCGTCTTGCACTTCTTTCCCACCAATGTCACTTGATTTTTCTCAGGAAGACACTTTTTGATAAGACTAATAACACGTCTGATTTGTACCGTTTATTTCTCTCCTCCTCTTCTTCTTCCTCGCCACATGGCAGCTCTGCTCCTGATGACATCATAGCGGGTGAGGTCATGTGGGGCTGAACACTGCCGGTTGTGTTTGTGCAGCTCGACGTCATGCCAGATGTTTGTGTGTTAATGACAGGGCAGCATCGAGGGGTAACCGAGCTCTTTCTTTTCCAAACGTGCCTCCGACTCGTCGTCCCTGCAGTGGATTTATCACTCGTGTGATGAAATCTGAGGTTTAAGCTCTTTCTGCAGCCGTTTATCTGCCCTTCTTTAGCAGTCTGATCCTTTTTTATCCGCTGACGTTTTCTGGGCTCGGAGCGGCACCAGTCGCCCGGCTCCGGTACTCCGGCCTCCGTCAGCCTCGTCTGAACTTCCAGGTGGGAGGTTCGACTCCCAGCCCTCGCCAGCCTCCCTGGTGGGTTCTCGGTGTTGTTCTTGGTTTGTTCACCTCAGCAGCTTCTGAAAGGACTTTGGGAATGAGTTTCCCTCCAGACTTTGATGTTCCTCTCACTTCATGTCTGCAGCTGCTTGTGTTTGAACCCAAACCAGATTACAGAGGCTCGGAGACAGAATGACAAACTCTTAAACTGAAATTAAAGACGTTTGAAAGGCCGTTAAAAGAACCTCTGTCTATAATCTGGACCTCCTCTGAGATATTGATTCACAGGTCATGTGACTTCTTCTTTGTTGAAGCTCATGCAGTGATGTCATGAGTGGGTGACATCAGTTTGGGAGTGCCGTCGTGATATTCTGTTAAAAATCTGCTCTTGTGGCAGAAATATGTGAAGTTTGAAAGTTATTCTGAAGACTCTCAAACGTTTGGCTTCATGACTTTTTTTAAAGTGAGAATAAGAAGTAAAGTTGGACGTCAGATGTTGTCACTGGTTTGTGTGCCGGGTTGCTTTTCTGTGCTTATTGAACCTTTTGAAGGAATTTGAGTCCATGTGTCCGTTCCTCAGCGACCCGGTGACCTCTGACCTCTGCATCCTGCAGCAGCGTTAAATCATTCTTGTTTAAAGACGGGAAACCTCAACTCAAGATCTGATTAAAGCAGCATGAAGAAACAAGTGTCTGTTTATTTTTAATCCCATTACTGTTGTTTACCCCAACAGCTGATTTAATTAGCTAAATAATTTCACGGTAATTTAATTATAATTCAGCTTACGTTTAACTTTTGTCCAGATAAAAGAGATTTTTTTTTTTGTTCTCCTGCAACCTCCTTTTTTTTTTAATAAAACATTTACAGTGTAATTATTTCAAGTGTACCTGTTTTATTGTCTAATAGTATTCTTTCAAGATAACTATAAACACATTTTTCAAAAAACACAAATGTCTCCCATCAATCAAAAACTTGTCCCTAATACTCAATGGTGGTTTTAGTCTCTTGGGGGCCCTGGGCAAAAATTCATAAGGGGCCCCTCCACCTTATTTCTCTGCTTTTCTTTTTTCTTTTTTTTTTTTACTTTTATTTTCTATTTTTTATTTAAAAACAATTTTATAGTAAATATCTGATAGGGGTGGGTTAAAAATATCGATATATCGATATTTCATCGATATACATGTGTAGGAACTATTATCGATACATAAATCCAAGTATCGATTTAAATTATTTATTTATTTTTTTTTTTTTAATCCCGATTCCCCCTCGTATCGTATCGGGAGGTCAGTGATGATACCCAGCTCTAATATCTGACACTAACAGAAAATGTGAAAGAGCCTTTTTAAATGATCCACATTTATATTGGTTCAAATTAAAATATATAATATACACTGCTTTACAATTATTTCCATCCACCACCCTGGTGGCCCTTTAACATTTTTTTTTTTTTTTTAATTTCTTGCCAATGAACTCCATAACTCAGCATTTTTAACTTTGCGGTTAAGTTTAACTGAACACAGCTTTAATTTGATGGCTGAACGGGTTTTCTCAAAGAAATATATATTTTTTAAACTGACATTCAAGGGTTTGCTAATCGTAAATTGTTACTAATCAAAGTTCGTCATCCCTCGTGGGCTCTAAGCATTTCTCTAGTATGCCAGTTGGCAAGCAGCGCCTCTGATTGTGCTAGCAGTGTCAAAGCATAAATTTAAAAAAAATATTTTTTTCATTCAGTCGTGTGCCCCTCCCTCTTCAGTCGCTTGTCTTTCATCTCCGTCCATTTGGTTCTTTTGTCTCTCCCTCCGTAGTCTTACTGTTTTGGGTTTTTTTCCTTCAGGTTAGGGTTTAAGGACAAACAAAAGCCCAACAGTTGACGTGCAGTCGATCTAAGTGCTCTGTAAACAACGATCCCTGTAATCACGCTGATCCACTAGTCTGAGGAGAGATTACCTCACCGATGTGGTCGACTTCTTCTGATGCTCGGATACCTTTAGTTCTGTTTCACAGACTGTTTGTAACTGATCTCACAAGTTTCTAAAGACTTGTGTGTGAACGGATGTTAACTGTGGTGGATGTAATGAATAAAGTGTGTGTGTGTGTTGGGAGGGCTTTTGTTCCTCTGCCACTGTCAATTTGTCCTTGGCGTCGGGTGATTTTCGGGGGGTTGGTGGGAAGGGCGCCGTGACCTCACCGCTGAGGAATCTGCGTGCACAAAAGCTGAAGCGTTGAGCGTGTGCAGCCTCTCATCCTGTTTACCGCTGCAGGTACCTCCTGCTGCTCTGTGCAAGTGACTTTTCTGGTTTCAGTCAGTCTCAGTCCTGTGATGCTTCTCATGGGGGGGGTTGTTTTCTACCACAACATTACATTATCCACAGAAACGATGCCACTCAAGACGCGTGGAGCCCGTAATTATGCCCGATGTGAGGGTGTACGCACAAACACGCCACGTAACATAAATAACAGACTTTACAACGTGTGTGGTTGTTTTTTTTTATTTTTTTTTTATGTTTAAAACCCCAAATTTGAAGAATCTGCATCTTTTTTTTGAATATATTGATTCATGATCGTGTAACTGGAAACTGCCTGAAGTTATTCACGGGGGGCGACTATTTCCTTTCAATCCTAACAGGATGCACGAATCACGTTAACCATGACGGTGTTTAAAAAACACAACAAAGGTGATGATAAAAACACATTTCTGGGGAAAGAGTCCGACCGTGTGTTCAAAAGTTAGGAGGAACTGATCTGATCCAAATTCAACAGTGTTTATTGTACAAAATAAAAAGATAAAGATGCACTTTATTGTTCCCGTGACTGGGAAGTTGTTAAAGGATCTGAGCTTCTTCAGGACGGAGTCTCTCATGGGCTTGTGAGTCTGCACCGACTAGACCTCAGACGACCACGGCATGGCTAACACGTTTATACTGTAGGTGGAGAAGGTTTAGACCTGGCTCGTCCCTTCCTCCATCAGGTACCGCCAAAGAGAAGAAACTACAACTCCCAGCCTCCTCTTGGTCTCTCACATCTCCTGCAGCGCAACTGGAGAGAAACTTATCAGCTACATGTGTGATACAGAAACGACGATGACTAAGTGCAGAAAGATGAGGAATAATATTCAGACATGAAATATACAACTTACTGAGCAAATAACTAAACAATAAACCAAAGAACACAGACCCCAAAAGGAGCACTGGTCTTATTTGACAGAAATCTAGAATATATTTTGTAGTATTTCCTTTTTTTTTTTTAAACTTTTTTTATTCTTCTATGTTTCTTTTCTTTTTCTTTACTTCCTCTTTTGCTTTTAATTTTTGTCTTGTATATGTATATTATGCGTCGGACCCCAGGAAGAATAGCTGCAGTTTTGCTGCAGCTTTCTTCCAAATAAAACCACAACCCCCCCCGCGCGATTTCGACATTGACGTGTCGTAGTTGAATCAAACTTGTCAAACATCTTTTTGGAAGATAAACAGTGAGCGCCAAATCTAACCCTTTATCTTTTTTTATTTGGATCCAGGTTTGAGCACTTTTCCACAAGTTGACGTTTTGTCTGCACATTTGTGACAAATGTGTTAAATTTCAGAAAGTGTTGGACATGACTGGTCAGATGTAAGAACGATTTTATGTTAGACGTGTCTCCAAAACCTCTTTCTTACGGCTGCCGGTCGGTTTAGGAAGCTTATTGATCCGGCGGGCTGATCGGGTCGTCTGAGGACTGAAGCGCTGAACTGCAGGACTTCAGGTGGCGGTTGTTTAGATGACATCAGGGTGATGGTTCGCCGCGGGCATCACTTGTTTTGTACGACTCTGCAGTAAATTGCCGGGTAGGAAGCTGAGCACGTGCAGAAGAACAGCTGTCGCACATGAAACGGGAGTCGTGAGACTGATCTTGGAATGGGCTGATTTGTAAGAAGGCAGATCAGTTGACTTATAAATCCCTGATCAAAGGATCTATTTGGTTGATTTGTCTGATCATTATTTCTGATTTTAACTAGTTTTTCAGTAGAAAAGCTGCATGGTGACCCTGTTAAAAGATGACTGATGTTAACTGGTGCAAAGTTGTTTTTGATGGAAATCCACATCTTTTGCTTTCCGTCTTAACCCCCCCTCCCAATGATAATAACTTAACCCACAACAAATGCTGATACTAACAATCTGAAGCTGTGAGACTACAATGGTAAAGATGATCTGAGCTACAGGAGTCCCTCAGGGTTCCATTTGGGGGCCTGTTTCGTTGTTTTTGGATTTTTGTCCCTATGTTTCTCTGTTCATATTTTTTCCTCCCCTAATTTTTAAACCTTTTTTACAATGGAAGTACTTATAAGCATTGGAGTAAATTGGCTCCACCCCTGATCTTTGGATCCGTTTGATTCTTGATTTGTTCGATCGTAATTACTTAATTTAACTCTTTCAGTAGAAAATCTGTTAAAGATCTCATCTTTTGCATTCAAACCCCCCTTAATTCCTTCCCCAAATGGCTCTTAACCATCCCTAATTCATATCAAACATTAAACAAATGCTGATATTAACTATTAACAATCTGAGGTTGTGAGTGTATAACGGTGAAGCCGGTCTGAGCTACAGGAGTCCCTCAGGGTTCCATTTGGGGGCCTGTTTCGTTGTTGGATTTTTGTCCCCATGCTTCTCTGTTCATATTTTTTCCTCCCCTAAACTGATGTATTAAACCTTTTTACAATGGAAGTACTTATCCAGAAGACTGTTCGGCCGTCCCGTTGACGTCAACGCGGTAACTCCTGGAGGCCGTGTTTGTGGTTTAAACACACGACTGGTAGATGTAGGTGTACGTCTGTATCTTTGAGGGGTTTTTTAGTCGTGAGCTGTCGATCTTTGTCATGAATCTGAACCCGCTGGATGTCAGCTCATTTGTTCAGCTCGGTATTGCCGGGCAGGTGCAGTGTTTTTGGCGTCTGTTGCATTACGCAACTTCCTGAGCTAATGACGGGAGGGTGTGCCGCGCTGATAAGAGAAGCATTTTGTTCCAACTCATTTCACCTTTGCACACACCCATATTTTTCCTTCTGCTTTCTCCTTTTACGCATCCAGCCTTTCGATATGAATTTGGAAACTCCCCAGGAAGCATTTCTGTTTGTGACCTCGTTCCCATGGTGGTTGTTGTGTCTCCACGGCAACGCGGAAACAAATCGGCAGGTATTGGCAGGAACGGCGGCTCCAGGAGAGGCTCCAATGCCGTTTTATCTGACACGGATCTGGGCTGAATCAAATGAGGGCGTGTCTGACTGGATCTGAGGGTGGGGGGGGGGGTCAAGGTGAACCTCTTGTGAGCTATTAATGGTTGTAACGCATTAAAGTCAGTGTAAAAGTGAAAGACGGAGGCTCTCGGAGGAGCAACCCAGTGCAGCATTCGTAACAGCTTCTGCAAACACACAAGCTGCTGCAAACAAATCTGGACGTACGAAGCTCACGTGCACAAGATTAAACACTCGGCCCTCGTGAACATTTGGCTGCCATGGCGACTGCCTCGTTCCCCTCGCATGCATGTTAATGGGTCCAATCTTCAAAATTAACAACCGTTTGCACCTTTTAGGCTCCTTTTTTTGCCGACTCTGCAGTTTTATCAGAATCTGAATAGTTTTGAACCCTGAAAGGTGGAACCGAGAGAAAATGTCAGGTTTTGGAGCCGTACAGCAAACGTTTAATCCCCCCAGAGCTGAGCTCAGTCCCGGTTTTTGCTGGTACCAACACGTGCAGACTGTCCCTAGATGTGACGGAGCGTCGGAGCAGGACGCTGTGCACATCGAATGTGAAATGAGGCGTAAAGAACTAGGCCTGTGTTGAAAAAATTGATTTCCCAATTCTAAAGATCGAAGATTTTCTCATTTATTTATATATATATATATATTTTTTTTCATCATTACATTACAACTTTCGGTTATTTTTTTGTTTATCCCCAAAAAAGGAATGTTTTGTTGGACACGAGAATAACTGGTGCCATGTTTTTGCCTTTTTAAATATGTTTAAAGGTATGAAAACATTAAAGTTTTAGGTTATAATTGCATAAATTGTCTATATTTCATTACTTTATATACTGTCTTGGGGTAACATTTGCAAAAAATGCTAAAAAACCAAATGCTCAAAAATTAAAAACCAAAATAGACCGAAAATGGAACAAATAAAAACGGAATGTGGGAAAAAATAAAACCGATTTCATCCGTCTCTGTTTCCTCCCTGGATCTGTTTGGTAATTCTGACCCACATGATGTTTCTGAAAGCAGTTCTATCAGCATTCTGGGAGCTGATTGGTCGTTACAGCATCATTAGCTGCAATACTTGCTGTTTAATCTCAATATAATACTAGTAGTAATATTTTGCATAACTACAGTCATATAATTCATGCAACAGCTCAAAAAACAGTTTTGATAACACTAACCCAAATCAATATCGAAATCGAATCAAATCTTGATAATCAATTCTGAATCTTACGAATCGGAATCGAATCGATTCTTGACATTTGAATCGATCCCCAGCCCTAGAAAGAACACAGACGGCTGAAGGAGAGACGAGAGGACAAATGGAAGAGGAAAGGTTATAGGAAGAAGGGACTAAAGGGGGGCAGCGAGGTCCTCCAAACGGCCCGGTTAGACCTGAGAGGAGCATGATGGGGTCGGAGGATCTCCCACAATCACATCCGCTGAGCTCATCACGGGCGGCGGCCCAAGTTGGCTCGCAGCGCCGTGCTGATGTCAGCGGAGGAACCTTGAAGGTGCGCCTCGCCTTCAGCGCGAAGCAGAACTATTGTGAAATGCTGATCAGTGGTTTCAAACTTCTGTCAGTGTGTGTCTGTGTGTAACTCGCCTCCCACACACACTGCAGCTCAGACATGTTTAATGCAACATCACAGATGATTCACTGAGCGTCGGGAGACAAACGCTGCATCAGAGACGTGAAGTGTATTCAGTGACTGTTTATCTGAGGATGAGGCGGCGGTGACTCACGACTTTATGGAATGACGGTCATGTTTATTTAAAAAAACAAAGTAGCATTGATCAACTAAGACGAGATCGAGATCTGATACTTTTATCAGATTTGATTTGATATCTTTTATTTCGAACATAAGCACAAAATAAATAAATAAAACAGCAGCAACAATAAATTAATATCATAAAAAAGAACAATAATAATCACTAAATAATAATAAATGTACCTTCCTAAACCAAGAAAAGGAGAATGAATAAATGGCAAATGTGTCAGGTGACTCACGGCTTTATGGAAATGATTTTTTTTTTTTTTTTTTTTTTTTTTTTTTTTTTTTAATATAAACAAAAGTAGCATTGATCAACTGATACTTTCAGATTTGACTTGATACTTTTATTTCAAACATAATTACAAACAAAAAATAAATAAAACAGAACAATACATCAAGAACATAAAAAACAAAGTAAACAAGAATTAATAAATATAATGGCAAATGTGTCATGCTTGAAAAAGGAGTACAGTAGATTAAAGGTGATATTTACACGTTTACACCGAGGCATGCTGGGTAACTAGAAACAATAAGTTAGATTTTAATGCTTTTTAAAAAAAAAATATTTTTTTATTTATATATTTATATTTGCCCTTAATTTATGTGTTAATTTTTGCATTGTTATACCTAATAATATGGGCATTACTTTTTTGTTTTGTATTTGCTTTTTGTTATTACATTTATCTATTCATTTGTTATGTATAGGTGTTTTTTTTTTTTAAATATCATATACATGCACCATGTTTTTTCAGAAAAAGGAAAAAAGAAATAAAAATTTGATCACAAAAAAGATTTTAATGCTTTAAAGTCTAATATTGTGAGTAATGTGGTCACATAAAGAAGAATAAGGGTGTTTTGGGCCTGTGACATCACAACATCACAACTGCTGTTCGTAGCTGGCGTTAAAAGCTGGAACTTGAAGTCGTTCCGGCCGCCACAAAACGACGGCACGGTGTCACTTCGGATCGAAATATTCGGTGCCAACACAAGCGGCTATTGTCCTCATTTACCAGCCGGCTATAAAAAGATGCTTGCGTCCTTGTGCGTGCACAATATAATTGAGTCTTGTTATGTAACTTTCAGACGTGATCGGAGGAGTTGGTTCCAGTTTGAAACATCTTCTTAACCACTTTCAGCCTCATCGGATACGACGCTACGATATTTCTGGTTGAAATGAAACATTGGAAATTATTAGTGTCCATGAATATTTACAAAACTGTTTTTTGTTTCTTTTTAAACTGTTAAATGTTGAAAAGAAACGAGATGAAAATGATTTGTCTACTTCAATCTGACCTCAATGTGCTGCAAACGTAGATTAGCCAAAGTGTGTGTGTGTGTGTGTGTGTGTGTGTGTGTGTGTGTGTGTGTGTGTGTGTGTGTGTGTGTGTGTGGGCCCGGTACCAGCTGGTACTGTAAAGTCTGATTAATGAAAACATTATCCAGCAGTTCTCCTCTGCTGAGCTGAAGTATAATATTTATGTCTCTCCATGGCTGCCAGCAGATTTTTTTTTATTTACATTTTAAGTATTTTAGTTTTTTAAATCCACGTCTGGCGTTGAACCCTGCGGTCTGATCCGTCGCAGACGCCAGTGGATCCGACGGTCACATTATCTCATGCTGTAATCGTCTGGTTCTTCATCCTGTTAAGTCACGTTGAAGGTTGAAGTGTTGAGCTGGTTGTTTGTGGCGATGACAGGTGCTTTAGCTCTGTTTTTAAGGCTTTAATCACTCGTTTTTTAGAGCAAAATGCAAACCAGCCTCCTGTTTTCCAGCTCGGAGCAATTCAGGGAAAATAAAATTAAGCTGAGAGGTGAAACTGCATGAAAGGCTGATCAATGATTGCTGAAAGGAGCGATGCAGGAGAAGGTGACGTCACCAACGTGTCGGGTTTTGTTTAAATTGTTTAGTTTTTTTTTAAATTTGGATCAAAACCATCCCCTGACTAGGAATGGGTGATATTTTACCGTTCACGATAAACCGTCAAAAAAAATTCCCCACGATAAGAATTTGTATCTCACGGTAAAAACGATAAATTCCTGTTGATGCCGTTTTTGTGTAAAGCTGATTTATGGTTCTGTGTGGAAGGAAGGAAGGAAGGAAGGAAGGAAGGAAGGAAGGAAGGAAGGAAGGAAGGAAGGAAGGAAGGAAGGAAGGAAGGAAGGAAGGAAGGAAGGAAGGAAGGAAGGAAGGAAGGAAGGAAGGAAGGAAGGAAGGAAGGAAGGAAGGAAGGAAGGAAGGAAGGAAGGAAGGAAGGAAGGAAGGAAGGAAGGAAGGAAGGAAGGAAGGAAGGAAGGAAGGAAGGAAGGAAGGAAGGAAGGAAGGAAGGAAGGAAGGAAGGAAGGAAGGAAGGAAGGAAGGAAGGAAGGAAGGAAGGAAGGAAGGAAGGAAGGAAGGAAGGAAGGAAGGAAGGAAGGAAGGAAGGAAGGAAGGAAGGAAGGAAGGAAGGAAGGAAGGAAGGAAGGAAGGAAGGAAGGAAGGAAGGAAGGAAGGAAGGAAGGAAGGAAGGAAGGAAGGAAGGAAGGAAGGAAGGAAGGAAGGAAGGAAGGAAGGAAGGAAGGAAGGAAGGAAGGAAGGAAGGAAGGAAGGAAGGAAGGAAGGAAGGAAGGAAGGAAATTCCCATTGACGTTTTTGTGTAACAAACATGGCGGATCTGAGAGCGAGATAGATTTATAGTTGAAAAGGTGGAGTTGAATTGGTATTTTTTTTATCGTTATCGGGATAAATGTCAGAAATTATCGTGATACATTTTTTAGTCCATACCGCCTATCCCTGACCCGAGGTTCTGTCCGTTTCCCTCCCGCAGACTCCAAAGCCATCGTGGATGGGAACCTGAAGCTGATCCTGGGTCTGGTCTGGACCCTGATCCTGCACTACTCCATTTCCATGCCCATGTGGGAGGGCGAGGATGAAGCGGTAACGGCCGGCGACGTTGATCCAGAAGCTCATCCAGAGGTCCAAACGAAGCTGATTTGTGTTGCTTTTTTTATGTTCAGTCAGAGACGAAGACGCCCAAGCAGCGGCTGCTGGGCTGGATTCAGCACAAAGTCCCCGACCTGCCCATCACCAACTTCAGCCAGGACTGGAGGAACGGGAGGGTTCTGGGAGCGCTGGTGGACAGCTGTGCCCCGGGTACGACGTCTCAGCGGGTTCATTAACGCAGCCCGGCTGCGCTTGTTTCTGTCAGCCTGTTTCAATTTTAGTCTAGTCTTTGGGTCAAGCCATCACTTTAGTTTTTATTAGTTTTAGTCACGTTCATTCTCCTTTTAGTCGTGTGAAGTTTCAGTCGACTAAAAGTCTGAGCATTTTAGTCAAAGATTATATTTAGCCAAACCCCTTTTACAATTGAAACAAGGTTATCTTATTATTATATTATTGTTACCTTATAGACTCAAGAATACATTCATTCCAGATACAGAAGACTCATTTGAGTTTAAGATGTTTCTTTTTCCACGGCGCATTCGGTTTTCTTTTCCACATCCATGTAGGAAAGTGTATCCAAAGATGGTTCTTCTTCTCCAGCCCCAAACTAGATCCCCGCGTTTCTCTGTCTTTGTTTTTAATGTACGTGAACCTAGAGCTCTGCGTTAACGGCATCAGCCTCTAAAGGCTGAGATATACTTGCAGTTCAGACCGCGTACGCATCATGGCCGCCACACGTATCCTGCGTTCATTTGGCGCGTCGACGTGCTCGTTCTTAAAAAGACACTGAACGCATACCCGACCTGCAGTTCTCGCTGTGGCCGCGAGTGGCGCTGGTCCCGGTCTGATACCAGCTGCCACAAGTGACGACGCGGAGGTCGCTGGCACCGTTTCCTTTGCAGAGATGCCGAGTTCAATGTTCTAATCCGCTACTGCTACTACCACTGCTATTAAATATTTAATCACTTTTCCAACTGTTGCTCTGCTTACTGCCCCCTATCGGTCACCGCCTGTAAGACGCGCTCTCCTCGTGTATACGACGCAAGCGACGTTGCAGTTGGTGGTGCATGCGAACGGACGCGAACGCAAACACCAACAGCAAGTATATCCCAGGCCTAACTCTGCAGCTGCATCTTCTGGATCTGATTCCCCGCTGCAGCGACTGGGATTGAGGACTAACGTCACCCAGAACTAAACCAGAGAAACTACTGAAAACATGGACATTAAACCAGAGAAACTACTGAAAACATGGACATTAAGGATCTTTGTTAGAACATTTCGTCTCGTTTTGGTCAACGAAAATGAATACACATTTTAGCAGAGTTTTTATTTTGTAATCTACATTTTAGTCTCGTTTTTATTCCTCTACGATATTGCATTATATATTTATCGTTATCGTCACATGACCAGCATGTTCGTTGCGTCTCGTTTTCCTCGGGTGATAAAGGTTCTTTGACGACAATATTTAGTCATAACTTTCGTTGAAGAAAGCATCTTTACGCTGCAGCTTCACTGTTCTCCTCTGCTGCAGGTTTGTGTCCGGACTGGGAGACCTGGGATCCAGTAAAACCGGTTGAGAATGCTACTGAAGCCATGCAGCTGGCTGACGACTGGCTCGGGATCCCGCAGGTCGGTATCCGTCTCCAAATGTGGATTTTTCTGTGAAAAGGAAGCATGAATATGGAGGAAAAAAAAAGGAAAATTTTTAGTTATTTATGGTTTTTAAATCGGGTTTAAAGGGACAAGGACCTCGTTTACAACCGCACCACAAGTCATCTGACACGAGTTTGTGATTATTGTAAAATCTGCCGGCCCGATGCAGGATTTTATTTATGGTTGATGTCAGAACTGAGATCAGCAGAATAAAACCTCGTCCCTGCAGCTGGCGGGACGATTGGAGCCAGAAATAGTAAAAGGAGCACATTGATGCTCGTGCCTGAAACCACAAGCATCGGCACTGTAATGGATTACTGAGTGAATAATGATACATGCAATAATAAATAAACTTATCAGAGCGATCTGATCCGTCTGGGTCGGCTGGGGCTGTTCAGACGGCTGGAAAACCGGAATGTAATGAAGGTTCTGTGTTTGTCTCTGTGTCTCTGTGTGTGTGTGTGTGTGTGTGTGTGTGTGTGTGCAGGTGATCGCCCCGGAGGAGATCATCGACCCCAGCGTGGACGAGCAGTCCGTGATGACCTACCTGTCCCAGTTCCCCAAAGCCAAACTGAAGCCCGGAGCGCCGCTCAAACCCAAACTCAACCCCAAGAAAGCCCGTGCATATGGACCCGGTGAGCTCTCACACACACACACACACACACACACACACACACATCCTCGGAGAAACCTCCGTGACCCACACATTAACGATGGTGATCGGCCCTGATGTCGTGCCAGCTATCAGACAGTTTTTAGGGGATTTCAGTGTCTCATCTAAGGCCCCGTTCACACGTATCAAAACGGTGGTGTTTTCATGTGTTTTGGCCGTTCGTTTACACGAAAACAAAGCTCAAAGTCACCAGTTTTCATTTCTGAAAACTCCGGCCAAAGTGGAGATTTGCAAAAACTCAGTCTTCACGTTTGCGTTTGACGGAGGGAAATGGACATTTAGTCTCCAGAACGTCACATTATGCGACAGAAACGTCACCAGCGTCATGTGTGCCACCTGTGTTTACAAATTTGTTTGGCCACTGTGATCATGATTTCCAGGATTCTCGTTACGCTGCCGCCTGTAGGTTTGTTTACTCATAGCACCCCTTAAAATCATATTTATGCAGGTTTGTGTAAATGATGGTATTTTTCAAAACGTAGAGGGGGAAATATCCGTTTTTGTAAATATGTCGCAGAAAGCTTGGTGTCTTTGACAAAGACATGTCATCAGAACAAACCTCCAAGCAGCTGACGAGGAACTGCTTCTACCATTTAAGGTAGAAACCTTAAATGGTAGAAACATCTCCATCTCTTCTCTTGTTTGGACGACTGCAACAGTTTGTTTTCTTGCCTAAAGAAGAAGGAAGCGTCTCGTCTTCAGCAAGTCCAGACCTCTGCAGCAGGGCTGCTGGCCTGCTCAAATAGGACTCACATCTTCACTGGTTCCCCCTCCTCCTAAAAATCATTTTAGCTTTAAAATCCTGGTCCTGACATTCAGAGCTCTGCATGGTCAGGCCCCCTCCTAGATCTAGAACCTACTACGCCCTTAAACTCCATCTCGGAGGTTGAGATCATGTGACCAGAGCCTGCAGATTGTCCCTTGTACCGGCTTTAAGACGCTAAGGAGATGGCCCCTTCCAGGCCGTCGCGTTTTTATCGTATTTCTACTTTTATTTTATGTTCATGTTATGGAGGTTTTATTCTTTGGGAAGCACCTTGTGAAATTCCGTTGTCTGTGCTAAAGGTGCTAAAGAAATAAACTTTACTTACTTACGATGCAACTATTTTTAAAAGCTGAATCAGAATCGTGGGCTGATGGGAACAATGTGAGGAAATGAGCTGAACAATGAGCCGGTGAGGTCGTCAGCAGCTGGGTCGAGCTGCAGAAACCACACAGACTCTAACAGAACCCTCTGGTCCAGCTCGTCTCAGCTCCTGCAGACCAACACGACCTAAACGTCTCGTTTTACAACTCTGACATCACAGGCTTTTATTTTGAAACTTTGAACCTGAGCTTTTAGTGTCTCATGTGACAAACGCCAGACTTGTTATGGAATATTTGAGGCGACTGAACACTTTTACATCAAGTTTGAAGGTTTGGTAGCTAATGATAGTATATCATAGTAATAATAATGAATATAATGAAAAAATAATGAACCATTTCTGTTAGAATCACAAAGAAAGCAGTGAAACGATGCGTCACCTCGACACGGATGCTGCATGTAGCTGCAGGCTTGTTTTATTTGATTTCTTCACAACGATGTGGACATTCCCACTATAACTTTCAAAGTGATTAAAAGTAATAAATACTGTTGGAGCTGCGATCAAAGCCCTGAAATTATATATCCAACCTTTTTGTTGGAGCTTTTCTCATCCTCCGGTGTCGCCATAAATCCAGCTCACGTCTGTCTGCACCTCAGAATGGTGTTTGCACGAGGTTTACTGATTTTGTGTGCAGGGATCGAGCCCACGGGGAACCGGGTGCTGCGTCCCGCCGTGTTCACCGTGGACACTTTCAGCGCCGGTCAGGGCCAGGTCACCGTCTACCTGGACCACCCAGACGGCACCAGAGAGGAGGTGTGGATCGGACCCTCTAAAAAAAGGCTTGATGATGATTTTTGTTTTAAAGTATTCAACTTTTAACTTTTTTTAATCTCGGTATGCGTTGATTAGCTGAAGGCGGAGCTGAATGAGGCCAAGAAGACGTACGGCGTCACCTACATCCCTCAAGTCATGGGAAATCACAAGGTGACGTAGCCGCTTCCTCAAAGCCGCGACGCTTGAAATGTTGTTGTAAAAAAATAAATAAATAAATAATGAAAAAATTAAATTAAAAATATATTTTTTTTTTTAAATTTTAAAATAATTTTTTTTTTTTTATTAAAAAAAAATTAAATGTTTTTTTATTTTTAAGGCTTTTGGGGGAAAATTTGCAGTTAAACTTTTTTTTTCTTCTTTTTTTAGGTGACAGTTTTGTTTGCAGGTCAGCAGATCCCCAAAAGTCCGTTTGAGGTGGATGTGGACAAAGCTCTGGGCGACGCCTCCAAAGTGACGGTGAAGGGTCCGGGCGTGGAGCCCGTGGGCAACATCGCCAACAAGCCCACCTACTTCGACATCTACACAGCCGGTCAGTCGGAATTATCATGATTTTATTTATTTTCACGGCCCTTTGAAGACTTTGGCCCAGTCCCAATCCCCCCCTAGTCCTACTTTTCAGCCCTACCCCTAAATTTTGCGCGTTCCCGTGAGGGTAGTGGTGTCCCAATTCCTCTTTGCATGTAGGACTAGTGGACATAACGAGGGCTAGTGGTTATCAATCTAGCCCTACAGAGAGAGGGATTTCAGATGCTGACTCGCTGACCGAGGGCTAGAGAAATTTCCCAGAATGCTTTACGTCATCATTTGAGGACTGAATCAAACAAAAAAACATAGCGGCCATTTCTCATTTTTGGTGAATAAAATCAATATTTTGAGTTAGTTCCTGCATAAAAATGCGTTTTGATTACATTTATAGCGAGAAATATATAACTTTCATAATATTCACTCAGTGAATGTACATAATCACTCGCTTGCTCGTTTTTTAAGAACTCGCCAGAATAAAGGCTGATTTATGGTTCCACGTTACACCAACGCAGAGCCTACGGCGTAGGCTCTGCGTCGACATAAATCGGCGGCGGCTCTTCTCATCCCCGAAAACATTGGAGCAAATTTCTTAACAGCCGTTATTTGGATAAACTGAGCTTGGGGATCTTAACGGTTACTTTTACGCCTGCAAAAATATTAAAACTTAATAAAGTGGCATATTAACAGCACTACAGCGGAAATTAAAACAGATTTTATCTCTGGGCTTCCTGATATGGTGTGACGTATGTGCAAACGTAACTACGCAGTCGCTTACGTACCCGAACGTAAACCACGCAGTGAAGTAACGAGTGGTGTCCCAATCCCTAGGGAAGATTACAAAGCCCTACCGCTGTGGCTTCATTTTGAGGGTGAAGTGGTAGTGGGTGAGGGCTAGTGGTAGAAAGTAGGGTGGACATTGGGATTGGCCCTTTTTCTAATCAAAGTTTCTTCTCTTTCTTCCTCGTCGACGAAGGCGCCGGCACCGGAGATGTGACGGCGATGATCCGAGACCCTCAGGGCCGCCAGAACAGCGTGGAGGTGATGATGGAGGATAAGGGCGACAGCATGTACCGCTGCACCTACAGGCCCACGCAGGCCGGGCCGCACACGGTCACGGTGACCTTTGGAGGCGTGGGAGTTCCCAGAAGCCCCTTCAGCGTCGACATCGGACCCGGTCGGTTGATCCGCTGCATCGTACTCTTCATTTACGCCGTCAGATGAAGCGGTCGCTGACTTATTTCCTCTGACAGCGTGCGCGCCGGGCGCCTGCAGGGCGACGGGTCGGGGGCTGCAGCCGTCGGGCCTGAGGGTGAGCCAGGTCGGGGACTTCAAGGTGGACACCAGGAACGCAGGAAGTGGAGAGCTGAAGGTCATCGTCAAAGGACCCAGTGAGTGAAAACAAAACTGCAGATCTTACCTGGTCGTTGGAGTCGAAATGTTGCTGAGCATCTTCACAACTACATATCTTTGATGGGTCCGGCCAATCACCATCAAGATGACATCATCGCTTCGTTCCTGTTACACGGTGTGACTGTACAGTCAGAGACGTTCAATAAACGTGACCCCCCACTACGGTTGGGTTCCTGTATCTGTGTCACGTGGGTTTCCCCACTGCCCCGCCCCTTTAGGAGACTAAAGTAGGTCCTGAGTCTATTGAGTCCTATGGGAAAAGTGGACGTGAGCACAGATTATTGCCAATTCCTTCGCCCCATAGTAACTTAAGTAAATATGGGACCCATTTTTCAAAAGCCGCAAACCTTCTGAACATTCTGACACCAAAATGGCAATTTTCAGACCGACAGATTAGGAGAAAATTAACTTTGTTTGAGACCTGTCTCTGTCTGAGCAACACACTCTCGCCAGATTTGGCTCTCATAGCTAATAATATAATATAATATAATAATAATACATAGCTCTCCTCTCTGGTGCTGATTCAGAGATTCAGAGTCGTCGGTCACTGCAGAACTGCCAAAGTCGTTTTCCCATCGGATAAAATGAAGTTTAAAACTAAAATAAAACTTGCTTCTTTGCTTAATAATTCGGTTATTGTTATTATTGAAGTCTTTTTGGAAGGGAAAAAAAATATTAGACTGATCCGATGATCTTGTACTGGGTGGCGACCACGCCCACTTAGGAGACAGGAAGTGGATACCATTTCATACCATTGGCAGTAACGGTAATGCGCTATCTCCTCTATAGAGTATCTTTGGTACAGTGTTGCTTGTTGCTTAGCAACCTCTAACCTGCGCCTTTTGAGTTTCACCAAAGATATGTTGTCGTGAAGATGCTCTCCTACTCATGATTTATGTGTGACATTTTGATTCGTGCTTTAAGCCCTGAACAAAGGATGAAGATGCACAAAGAAAAAAACACTTTTACGCGTTTTGATTTTCATCACGTCGGTGACGAATGCCTGTCACGCCTCATATACAGTTAGGTCTTTAAAATATTTGGATGTTGTTGGACTTTTACTCTGGTTATGAGTCGGCCGACTGGTTCAAGAGTTGCTCTTTAATGTGAAGTTCAGATATAACTGCACTGCGCTATCCCTCTTTCTTTCTCTTGCTATCCCTCTGTATATATAAATAATAATCTCTCTCTCTGTTTCAGTTTCATTCATGTGCTTGTGTCTCGGTCACGTTAATAAAAGCCGGTGATCCACAGCAGAACTTCTCACTGCCTCTCTGACAGGGATGATTCTGTCGCTGGATCCCCTCCAGACCTTCCCCATGTGTTTTTATTTTTCTTTCTTCCCTCCTTCACGTCTTTCCACGAGAGCTCTGCCTTTTTCAAGATGTTTTCACCCAAGTCTAATCTGGTCTTTGTAATCATAAACCTTGTGAACGGTTTGTGCCGCGTGGTGAAGCAGCTGTATTTCTGTGTTTTCTTTCCCTCCACATTTTTTCCTTTTTTTCCCATCCCCCAGAGATGGGGTTTTCTCAACCGTGGAAAAGATCTGTCAAACATCCATTATTGTCTTCTGTAAAAGTGCCAAACCATTGATTCGCCCGCCCGTAATTCTCTCAACATTTTGCTTTTTCGTTGGTCAGAACATGCCAAAGTTCATGCTTGAAATGAGGGAAACGTCCTCTTACCTGCTTTAATGGTGATGGTGTTTGTCTCATCCAGAGGGTGTTGAGGAGCCGGCGAAGCTGCTCTCCAGTCAGGACGGCGTCTTCTCCTACGAGTACCACCCCCACAGCCCCGGCAAATACACGGTCACCATCACCTGGGGGGGGCAGCACATCCCAAAGAGGTGAGGAGCAGAGCATTACCTCACCGGGTTGCCTCATCTCATATCAGGCCTTCGGATCTGCAGAGGCATGAACACGGAGTCGGGGTGTTTTTTTTAGTTCTGGGAATATAAATGTTAATTTCTGGAGGAGTGGAGGTTTCTGAGACGTCCAGATTTTATCCTGCAGAGCTTGAAAGTCGCTCACGTAACCCGAGCGTAGATAACTTGATGAAAAGTGGTCTGCCACTCACACGTGGGTCACCAAAACAAACAGTCCTCACTCTGCAGGATGAGACTGAAACTGCGACCTTCTCACAGCCAACAAAGGCCTGCAAAAAAAACCCAAAAGTTATCAAAAGCATGTGAATACTTTAAATTTAGTCCCAAACACCTTTGGAGTTTATACCAGACCAGCACACCAGCATCTTGGAGCATCTAAAGAGGAAAAAACAAACATCACATGCATCAACTCCTACATTTGATGTTTTCTGGTCTAAAAAAAAAGTAGTTTTTTTTATCGGTTAGCAGAAGCTTAAAGTGCCACCGGAAAATGATTCCTACCGAAAACAAGTGTTTTACTTCCATCCGACATCGTAAGTTTCCTTTCATGATGAGACTTTTCTATGTAATAAAAATATTTAGTGTGAAACGGTGACCCGTTTTATCCAAATACGTTATTTTTAACACGCTTGGACAATATGCAGTCCAACAAAACAGGCTGGCCTTTTTTATTTCTATAAATTATTCAATATTTTTATTTTGCTGTGCAAAACTGTTTAATAAACTATATTACAAATCTGACGAAGGTTTGAAGAAGTTGAAGCTGAAAAAGTCAGAAGAACTAACAAACCTCTTATCTGTGCAATCAGTGTATTATCATGTACTAAATAAATCAAATCAAAATCTCCAGGTGTACCGAGGAAAGGTTCTCACACTTCCTGAGTGGGAGGACGACAAAGTTTTTTTTTTTTTTTTTTTGGAAACATTTTGGTTTTTATTAATCTAAAAACAGAAGAATAATCATCCAATTATTCATTAAATTAGTTGACTAATGGATAAAATAATCGTCTGATTCATCGTTTTTAGAAATAATCATTTACCCCCAGCACTAATGACCAGAACCTTGACTGGTTGTGAAAGTGAAAAACGATTTCAGTTCATACACCAACAAGCTGATGTTCTCTGCAGCGATTTGAAAAGGTGATGAAGAGTTTGGTGGGTATTTGAGACACGAGCGTCTGTAGTAAACAGGATGTTGAAACTAGCTAATGATCCGCCGGTCCTGGCACCAACGTATTGGAAGACGTGAACCAGGAAGCTGGTGGAGGCCTGCGGAGCCGCTACCATTCTCCAGAACCAGAAACGTCTCAGCTTTTCATCACAGACGCACGTTTTCCACCAACTCTTGATCGGCTTCAACAGAAGCTGCCGAGCACGAGATGGTTTGACAGACACGTCCTGTTTTCTCTCGTCAGTCCGTTCGAGGTGGCGGTCGGCGCCAAGGCGGGACCTCAGCAGATCAGGGCGTGGGGACCTGGCTTGGAGGGAGGCATTGTGGGTAAAGCTGCAGCCTTCGTGGTGGAGTCGGTCGATGCTGACGCGGGAGTCCTGGGTGAGTTTACCGGTACCGTTACGGGGGGGGGATATGTAAACCTGTAAACCTGCCTGACTGACCCGCCGCAGCTCCAGGCTCTAGGCCAGAGTAAAACTGTGGAACTCATTAAACGACCTTAAACTAGCAAACTCAATAAAAGCATACAAGATATTATTCAAAGCAAAGGTAATGGACACTTATACAGGACTGTCTCAGAAAATTACAATATTGTGATTTTCTGTAATGCAATTACAAAAACAAAAATGTCATACATTCTGGATTAATTACAAATCAACTGAAATATTGCAAGCCTTTTATTATTTTAATATTGCTGATCATGGCTTACAGCTCAAACTCAAAAACTCAAATATCCTATCTCGAAAAATTAGAATATTCTGGGAATCTTAAACTGTAAGCCATAATCAGCAATATTAAAATAGTAAAAGGCTTGCAATATTTCAGTTGATTTGTTTGATTTGTTTTTTTTTTTTTAATTACATTACAGAAAATAAAGAACTTTATCACAATATTCAAATTTTCTGAGACAGTCCTGTATATAAGCAAAAAAGAAGAATGTACACATGCATGAGATGAAATGACAACCTAAATTGGTTTTGTCGGTTTCTTTAGCATCTTATTTTCACTTTCTGTTTTCAGAGCTATCATTATTATTTTTACTATTTTGTGTAGCCTCATGATACTTTTGTTCTTTTTGTATATTCTATTCTTTTAAAAGGTGGGCAAGATAAGCTTTATGCTTCATGCCCAGACCTTTTCAGTCAAAATAATCCCAATTTTGACCAGGGAAAAACCTGTGGATGTTTGTTGATTTTTATGCTTGTGATTGACCGAAATAAATATGAACTAACTAAAGGCTTCGCCATCGAGGGCCCGTCCCAGGCCAAGATCGAGTGCGAGGACCGAAACGACGGGTCGTGCGACGTCCGCTACTGGCCCACGGAGCCCGGCGAGTACGCCATCCGCGTGACCTGCGACGAAGAAGACATCGAGTTCAGCCCCTTCATGGCCCAGATCGTTGCCGACGACAACAGCAGCCACCCCGAGAAGGTGGGCGCCCGGGCCCTCCGGACGTTTCCAGACGCGACTCGGGGTAGTTCTGTGTTTCACGTTTGGTTCTGTGGCTGCAGGTCAGCGCGTCCGGGCCGGGCCTGGAGAAGAGCGGCTGCCTGGTCAACCAACCCGCCGAGTTCACCGTCAGCGCCGAGGCTGCTGGGAAAGGACCCCTGAAAGTCTCCGTGCAGGTAAGAGGCAGTTTTAAAGCTTCTCTGCATCTTTTTCCAGTTAGTTTATATTGTTTAGATGCTGCAAAAACATATTAACATACATTATTACCGTTGACATGATTTCTGCAGCTTGCAGGAAATGTTCTCCCCGTGTTTGGTTCAGTTACCAATAAAGTTGCTTTTGTCAATGAAAATTATGACTAAATATCATCATCAACGAACCTTTATCACCTGAGGAAAACGAGACGCAACGAAAAAGCTGGTCATGTGACGATAAAGATAATTGAATATATAATGCAATATCGTAGAGGAATAAAAACGAGACTAAAATGTAGATTACGAAATAAAAACTCTGCTAAAATGTGTCTTCATTTTCATTGACCAGAACGAGACGAAATGTTCTAGCAAAGATCCTTAACGTCCATGTTTTCAGTAGTTTCCTCTGGTTTAATGTCCATGTTTTCAGTAGTTTCTCTGGTTTAATGTCCATGTTTTCAGTAGTTTCTCTGGTTTAATGTCCATGTTTTCAGTAGTTTCTCTGGTTTAATGTCCATGTTTTCAGTAGTTTCTCTGGTTTAATGTCCATGTTTTCAGTAGTTTCTCTGGTTTAATGTCCATGTTTTCAGTAGTTTCTCTGGTTTAATGTCCATGTTTTCAGTAGTTTCTCTGGTTTAGTTCTGCTGGGTGACGTTAGTCCTCAATCCCAGTCGCTGCAGCAGGAATCAGATCCAGAAGATGCAGCTGCAGAGTTAGAGGCTGATGCCGTTAACGCAGAGCTCTAGTTAACGTCCATTAAAAACAAAGTTACATAGAGAAACGTGGGGATCTGCTCTGGGGCTGGAGAAGAAGAAGAACCATCTTTGGATACACTTTCCTACATAGACGTGGAAAAGAAAACCCAATGTGTCGTCAAAAAAGAAAGATGGGGAGAAATGCGGAAAAATAAATATGTTGTAAACTCAAATTAGAGTCTTCTGTTTCTGGAATGAATGTATTATTGATTCTATAAGGTAACAATAATATAATAATAAGATAACCTTGTTTGAATTGTAAAATGGGTTTGGCTAAATACAATCTTTGACTAAAACAAGACTAAAACTAAAATTGAAACAGACTGACAAAAACACTAGTTACCAAGTGGTTACTTCACCAAACAAGGGAAAACCTGCAAATGTCCTCCTTAAACAAGTCAAACATTCCTTTGCAGCTTCCAGCTCGTGCAGCTTTGACCTCACAGGTCTTCCTGTGTTTGTGTTTGTCAGGATGCACAAGGACTTCCTGTGGAAGCGAAGGTGAGGAGCAAAGGCGACGGGCTGTACCAGTGCAGCTACCAACCCACCTCCCCCCTCAAGCACACGGTGATCGTCTCCTGGGGGGGGGTCGGCATCCCCGACAGCCCCTACAGGGTAAGAAACAGCAGCAGCCGCCTCGGGGAACCGGGACGAGCCCAGATCCGACCGTCGGGAGCTCTTTAAAACGGGAAGCATCAAAGTTGTCGATGCGTATCTGAGGAAGGTTTCAATAAGTTGGAGGTGAAGAGATCAAAAGAACTAAAACCTTATCTCCTCGTGTACCGGGGAGAGGTTCACACACGACAAACTGGATTAGTCTGAGCATGCTCAGTGGCAAAGTTAGGACACATTTAGGAAGTTGATGTGAATCCCAGGAAGCAGGTTTTCCCAGCAGAAGCATCTTTACCTGCGAGTGATTTATGAAGCCGATCGGCTCCGGAGCCAGAGACTGACTAATGCGTGCTCTCGCTAATCGGTCCGATCCAGAACAGGTGTGGGGCGAGTAAATACAGGAAGGGAACATAACAAATGAGCTAATCATTCATGTGTTTGTTTGAATGGGAAAAAAACTTTTGTTCTTATCCTAATTTATTATGACATCACTGATTTAAAATATCCATCCAAGTAAAACACAACTTAAGAACCAACTTTCAGGTCATTCAGGGTCGACTTTGACCCCTTAACTCAGCTCAGTATCAATACGTTATCATCTTCTTTTAATCTACTATCAATAGTTTTCTTCTTTCTTCTGCATCTCCTGAATCAGTTTATCAGCTGTCGTCTTTGACATTTTTATAGTTTCATGCTGAAGTCAACAAACAGGTCTGATGGGTTTGTATCTGAGCAAGTTTGTGCAGCGTTTCAGACACTTAAATTGTCGCTGAAAGAAGTTGGCCGTGAGCGAATCAGTTAATTTGTTTATAAGAATGAAAACCATTGAATTTGGTTGCATTGTGAGGTTTTTAAAGGTTTTTCTGCATGAAGGTGTGATGAACTCAAACGCTGCGTGTGTTTGCAAAGATCTGCAGAACAAGTCTTCACTCGTTTAAAGCAGTTCCAGTTTATTTGGCTTAGAGAGACTTTAAAAGCAGGTCCAGACTTCGTCTTGCTTTGACTCGTCGATTGATGGAGGCGAGTCACACCCAGCTGCCGCCGCAGTGACATCTTCATCACAAGTTGGAGAAATGAGAACTGTAATCTGCAGGCGTGTTCACTAAACCTGTCTGCTGCTTGATCCTCAGGGTTTTTCAGGCTTTTAGTCTGGAAGACTTTATTTTTAAGACCTTTTATTTTTTCAAACCAGCAGATCAGTTTGTGGTCCAGAGACTAATTTCTGTTTTTTATTTATTAATCTCATCTAGGGTAGTGAGATATTACTTAACAAGCCTTTTATAATCACTTTAATCGATCATGTGGTGTTTGAGGTGGTTATAAATTATGTTGCATTTTCCTTTTTTGGGGAGGTTTTTTCATTTAGTTCCTGTATTTTGCAGTTTAAGCCCAATTATGAGATTTTATATTCAATTTATAGGAATAATAGTGTCTTATTTCATAAAATACTTAATTATAATTTGAACTGAGGGCAATAAAGCACCTCTTTCAAGCAAAATTTCACCTGATTCTCACCAAATCTGATGTAACACCGTGTCACTATTCAACTAGAACTGATCTGAAATGCAGCAGCAGCTAGATCAATAACGTGTAATCAATAAAGAAATTAATATACAAAAATTAATTCAACTCAATCTTTATTTATATAGCCCAGTTTAAGACAAATTAGGTTGACCAAAGTGCTGTACAGTTAAAAAAACAGCTGAATAAAAGGTAGATATTACAAAAGATAAAATAAACAGAATAAGATGTGTACAGAATACAATGAAATAAAAAATATACGTTTGAAAATCAATGAAATGGAAATCACCATGTCATTTTTATTGGCAAAATAAAAGTAGAGGAAAAATAAAACAGTGGGTCCAGTATTGAGCCTTGTGGTGATCCGTATTTGTGTTAAATCTCTGTAATAAGACCTCAGAGGTGATTTTTCCTGATGTTTTCCTTTCGTTTCCTTGTAGGTGAATGTGGGTAAAGGCAGCCACCCCAACATGGTGAAGGTGTTCGGTCCCGGGGTGGAGAGAACCGGACTCAAGGCCAATGAGCCCACGCACTTCACCGTGGATTGTACCGGAGCGGGCGACGGTAACACAACTACACACCTTAAAGTTAAACAGCAGGTCTCGTAGACACATTAGACGTCTGTGCAGACGGAGAGTCTCCGTCTCACACCTTCCGCTGGCATGTGCAGACGGTGAGCTCAAGGCAGAAACATCCAGCACTCCGACCCTCCTGAACTCTGCAACGTGCACTTAAACCGCCACCGAGACGCCTTTCTCTCCATCAGTTACCTAAATAAGATTTAAATAAGAAGTTCTTTGTGCTTTTCTGGCATCTGTTGCTTTCTGCTGTTAGTTTAGTTTTGTGAACTGAAAAACAATGTTCTCAAAAAATCGCATCTGAGGAAGTAAATCTGCTGTTTCTGCCGTTTTCATTACATTTTGTTATTGAATTGGAAAAATACTGCAATCAATTTATTGAACACTGAATAACATCAAAGAGACACTGAAATGTAATATATATTAAAATAATATAATAGGGGTGTAACGGTACACAAAAATCACAGTTTGGTTCATTTTCGGTACAGTAAAGGGGGAAAAAAAAACAGCTTTTCGTTTAATTTTCAACTTTTGGAAACTACGGTATTTTTTAAAATAAAAATTAAACATAAAAAAAAATAAATAGAATAGTACTTAAAACAAGTCAACCAAGTCCTCCAATCAATAAAATATTCTCAAATTAAACAAAATATAAAACGCGTGTTTAAAACCTGCGTTCTCAACAGCTGAGTGGTCGGAGATCCACCGCTATAAAAAATAGTCAAGTAAATGTAGTTTTGGTGAACGGGAAAACGCTGTTCTCTAAGTTGATGGGTCGCATCTGAAGAAGTAAATCTGCTGTTTACATTACATTTTGATGCTTATTGAAGAAATTTTCCATCTAAAAAAGCAAAATAATACTGCAATCAATGGATTTGGGTGGAGTTCATATGTTTTTTACTACTTTTTCGAGCATGACACATTTGCTGTTTATAAATTCTCGTCTACTTTGTTTACAATGGTAAATTTTTTTTGGTGCTTTTGTTCGAAATAAAAAATAATCCATTTATTGAACACTGAATAACTTCAAAGTGACACTGACAGGTGACGTCAGTCTCCTCAAGGAGAAACAGACTGTGTTGTTGAACTGCGTTCTCTGACCTGTTTTCGTTGGTTCAGGCGACGTGAGCGTGGGCATAAAGTGTGACGCCAACATGATCAGCGACACCGAGGCCGACGTCGACTTCGACATCATCCCCAACGCCAACGACACGTTCACCGTCAAGTACGTCCCGCCGGCCGCCGGCAGGCTCATTGTCAAAGTCCTGTTCACCAACAAGGTACGACACACACACACACACACACACACACACACGTCTGCTCCGCCGGTCCGGCTGCAGCAGCGACGTAACACCGCTGCACTTGTCCCACCAGGAAGTGCCGCAGAGCCCCTTCACAGTAAAGGTCAGCCCGTCCCACGACGCGGGGAAGGTGAAGGCGGAGGGTCCGGGCCTGGCCCGCTCCGGTGAGTCCCGTCTCCGGGGGCTTTGGGTTCAACCACAGGGCAGGTAGATAATCTCTCTCCGTCTGCTCTGTCCATGCAGGCGTGGAGAGCGGCACGCCGACCCACTTCACGGTTCTGACCAAAGGAGCCGGCAAAGCCCTGCTGGACGTCACCTTCTCGGCCGCCGTCAGGGACTTCGACATCATCGACAACTACGACTATTCTCAGACCGTCAAGTACACGCCGGCACAGGAGGTACGGTGTCCGTTTACCTGCGACACGTGAATGAGGTGTTGCAGGTCTGAATCAGCGGTTCTCAACCTTTAAGGGTCCTGGACCCCTCGCATAGTTAGGGCCCAAGCACTCAAGGCCCTATTGTATCTGTAGGAATTGTCGTTCTCATTATTTTTCTAATTTTTCTTCCAACGAAATGAGGGCCTTTTTGCCCCCCTAAACGTGTCCCAAAAGTCACCAAATTTTGCACGCAAGCCAGGCCTGGTGGAAAAATGTGATATTTAATGGTTTGCATTAATAGGCGTGGCCTAATGGCTCTACAGCGCCCCCTAGAAAACTTTGTGCCTCAAGCCCCACAATACGGTTTGACGTACATGCACGAAAATTGCTACACACCTGTATCATGTCTCAACTTAAAGAAAAGTCTCCTGGCGCCATGGCCGAAACCGAACGGGAAGTCAGCCATTTTGAATTAATTGTGTAATTTTGACGCAATTTATGCCATTTCTTCGGCCGCTTCTTCGCCCGATCCGTAACGTGCACCCAGGTGTGTTATACATCAAAATGTGCGTCTTGATCCTGCGACGATGCACCTTACTTTTCTCAGTCAAAAGCGTTACCGTGGCAACGCTGGACGCCAAAAAGTGCCCCCACCCTTCATCTGGTTGGTCCATATTTGATAGTTCCTACTTTCTGCCATAACTTTTGAATGGTTTGACAAAGAGTCGTGGATGGTGTCATCGGACTCTGTTTTGAGTCCTTGACATTTATCGGTGAAAATTGCATGCGTGAGGGCCCGTTCATCGCTGCTTGCAGCTTTAATTTTTATTTTTTTGCAGGAAAAAAGTTACAACCATATGAAATTTTTTCCCCCTGCAATTCCACCACGGACCAGTAGGGGTCCGCGGACCCCCTGTTGATAAACTCTTGGGTGCAAGTAAAGCCACTAAACGGGCCTCTCTGCAGGGCGAGATGACCATCGTGGTGACGTTCGGAGGAGATCCCATCTCCAAGAGCCCCTTCACGGTTGGAGTTGCTGCCCCGCTGGACATCAGCAAGGTTGCCGTGGACAACCTGGACGGAAGTAGGAAGCCGTTCCAGCTCTGAGCGTCTCTAATCTGATGGAGATCATTCTAAGCAGCTACTGATTTTAATGATTCAAACAGGAGTGGAGGTCGACCAAGAGCAGCAGTTCATGGTGGACACCAAGGGAGCAGGAGGTCAAGGTCGCCTGGAGGTGGCGGTGGTAAGTGATGCAATGGTTTTTTTTTTTTAATTTAACTTGTGGATCAACACGAGCACCAGGGCTCTAAATTAACTTTTTCAATCACCAGCCAATGTGGCTAAGTTTCTGAAGTTACCAGCCTACCAGATTTCCACTAGTCAAATTTTTTCCTGTGCAAAAGACAAAAGAGATTATGAGAGCCAATTAATTAATTTGATCATTTTATTAACAAAAGCTTTAAATTAATCTTACAGTGAAGTAGGGAATGTATATCCAATTAAAATGAAACTGAAATACGTACAAAAATGATCCTAACATTTCAATACTCATGAACCCTTGCATACTACCCAGGGATCTAATTTTACCAATTTTTTTAAATAAAAAGTACATAAATATAAACAAACATGAACACTTTTCTTTTTAGCTAGAAATTTGTCGATTTATTTTGACGTGACCCTTAATATACAATAATGGAAATGTTTTACAACTTTCTAAACATGTTTTAGTGCAGATAATGCACAAAATTATGTATAGAGAGACTAATTATGAGGGATACTGTATGTAAAGGTTAAACATTGTCAGAGCTCTCTGAACTCACTTGGACTCAGAGGCCCCATCTAAATCTGTCCCAACCACATCTTGTTTTTGTATTTGTCGGGGTCTATCTAAAGTCTTTCCAACCCAAGAGTGATCTACGCACACACTCGCGCGGCAGCCAATACTGACGCGTTCCCATAGAAACCGCTTCCCCGACATGGCTTACTCATGTATCGCCGGCTAAGACGGCTAGTGAGTTTTTTTTAATACACGCCAAAATGAATTTTCACCTGCAGTTGGCGGGTGTTAATTTAGAGCCCTGACGAGCACGTGATCTCAGCTTCATGGGAGGAGACGTAGAGGGAATAAAATGTTCAAATTTTCAAAAACGGAGAGACACTTTTTCAACAACTACAGACCAATTTCCTTACTGTCTCGATTCTCAAAAATATGGGGTAACACCTATAAAACAAATACAAACCCTATTTTCTTATTACAGAAAACGGCTTTAAGGATAATTATGAACCAACAAATCTCTATTAAATATAATAGTAAAATTCCATGACATAGTAGAGCAGAAAACTGTTTTATTTGCCTTTAAAGCCCAGCAGAAACTGCTTCCAAACTACATTCAGGATTTGTTCCAAATGAAAAAAACCTGCTATGACCTGAGGGGGAAACTCATTTTTGAGACGACGACAGTAAAAACAAATATTAAAAAGAGATGTACATCAATTAAGGCTAGAGAAATATGGAATAGTTGTGACAACGACCTAAAAATGTGCAGTTCTATCTACAAGTTCCAGACAATGTTTAAAGAAAATATTGTAAATAAATATAAAACACTATCACTATGAAGTATATTATCAAAAACATTCTAGAATGTGAAGCGTCAATTTTATATTTATTTTTTTGTCTTCTTTATACATTGTTTTCACGGATTAATGCTAATGTTTCAAATTTAAGTTGATCACAAGATAAAAAGGGTAGGCTCTATAAGCTACGGCTCCAACCTTTTCAGCAAAAGCAATGTTTATTTTACTTTTTTCACTTTTTGTTTTGTAAAAATGGGTTAACTTGTACAAGGCTTAAGATCGAAATAAAGACCATTCATTAATTCCTGGTCATCTGTGTCCAGCTGAGTCCCGGCCAGCAGGCGATCCCCTGCAAGGTGGAGCCTCAGCCCGGCAAAGCAGACGTCCACTCGGTCCGATACACCCCGACGGAGGAGGGCGTGCACGCCGTGAGCGTTTCCTACGACGGACACCCGGTACCGGGGAGCCCCTTCCCCGTGGAGGCCAGTCTGCCTCCGGACCCCAGCAAGGCAAGAACAGCATGTGCTCCTTGTTTCTGTTCATTAAACACCAGGAAAACCAAAGTCTGTTGTAGGGCTGGGCGATATATCGAGATTTTAATATATATCGATATATTTTCAAATGCGATATGGTACGAGACAATATAGTTTATATCGATTTAAATAAATAAAAAAAATAATGATTTTGATATAGCTTATTTTGTGACAAATTGACTTGAATGTTTTATTTGAGATTTGCACAAATGTTTTGTTATTTGCACAACTGTCAACCTCAGTGGAAAAGTCTGCCTGTTACTGTCTACATTGTATTAATTGCACAGTGTATTTTAATTTAATTGTTATGCAGGAAAGGGATATTTGTTTTATTTTATTCAAGAAGCATTTTTATTCTATATATGCAGGCAGTTTATTTTTATTTCATTTGTTTTATACATTTTTATATTGTGCAGACCTCCGTTAATAAAGGAACCTGTGTGACATTTGGCACGAGGCTTTGTATTAAAACTGACTGTTTTTTTAAGGGTTTGTCTCAGAAAAAAATGAAGCTAACAGAGATGCTATGCTATAATGCTTTGGGGGAAACCCCAATTATGTCACAGAAAAAATATCGATATATATCGAGTATCGCCATTCAGCTAGAAAATATCGAGATATGACTTTTGGTCCATATCGCCCAGCCCTAGTCTGTTTCTAAACTGGTTGTGGTTGCAGGTGAAGGCGTTCGGCCCCGGCCTGAAGGGCGGTTTGGTGGGGAACCCGGCGGAGTTCACCATCGACACGAAAGGCGCCGGCACCGGCGGTCTGGGCCTGACGGTGGAGGGGCCGACGGAGGCCAAGATCGAGTGCTCGGACAACGGCGACGGCACCTGCTCGGTGTCGTACCTGCCCAGCGAGCCCGGCGACTACCTGGTCAACATCCTCTTTGAGAACGTCCACATCCCCGGGTCACCTTTCAGAGCCGACGTCCAGATGCCCTTCGACCCCTCCAAGGTGGTGGCCTCCGGGCCGGGCCTGAAGAGGGCCAAGGTGAGGCTGCTGAGCGTTGAGGGGGATCCGGAGACTCTGACGTCCACGTTTTGAGTCTTCATCTGCTGTTGTTCACGTCCCTCCAGGTTGGAGAGACCAGTGTTGTGGACGTGGACTGCTCTCAGGCCGGACCGGGCCAGTTGACCCTGGAGGTTTCCCCAGACTCGGGCTCAAGCGGTCCTGGATCTCCCAAGGGTTCAGGTAACTCCAGCTCTGGTCCAGTAGCCCCACGTAAAGCTCTGGTTGGGTATCAACCCTTTATGTCCTACCATAGAACCAGTCCGCCTCAATCAATCAATCAAATTTTATTTATATAGCACCTTTCATCCAGGTACATGAAATAGAAAGTACTTTGACATTTTGACTGAAAAATAAGCATAATAAAAACAAAAATAAAAGCTGGGAGACCAAAAAAATAAAAACTGGGAGACCAATGCACACTGACATACAATATAGTTAATTAAAAGGAAAAAAAAAATGATAAAAGTTCAAGGATTAAGGCTAAAAAATAATCAGTCCACAACAATAAAATATAATATATATAATATAAACATTACAAGAAATAGATAAATAAATAAAACAGATACCTTTAAAAAAATGTTACGGTAAACAGAATAAAACTATAAAATGTGATGCTACATAAGAGCCAGAGATGAGTTTTTAGTCTACGTTTAAAAATGTCCACATTTCCAGCTCCTCTCAGATCCTCCGGCTGTTCCACAGTTTTGGAGCATCGTGGCTAAAAGCAGCAAATGTTTTAGTTCTACTCTGGAACAGCTAAAAAGGAAGAGCCAGAGGATCTGACTTCCTTCCTGGTTCATAGAATAAAAACATCTCTGAAATATACTCTGGTGCAAGCCCATGTATCGCTGAGCATAGTTTTACATTTGCTATGCATCAAAACAACCCAGATAAGCTCATCTTTCATAATTTGTATGCAACAAGTCCATACTGACTGAATTAATATCTAAAAAGTGCAAATAACTACCAAAAAAATTTAACTTTTTCTAAATACAGAAATCCCACAGCTACATCCCTCAAAACTGTCAATGGAAAAAAGTAACATAGAAGCCTTTCAATCCACAGGAAATTTATCTGAAATGAATTCATACTTTAGTTTTTGAAATATATTATGTTATGTCGCATCTTTATTTCTGTGTGCGCAATTTTACTGGATTGTGTAGGGTTTTTCTTTTTTTTTTTTTTCTCGTTCCAAACGATTTGATTAAAACTGGGGCAAACTAATTGCAGGATATGCAAGTGAAACTCCTCCTGTTTAACATTCAGAATGAATTATTGCCCTGTTTCATTTGGTTGTAATTGTACAAAAATCGATATGCAAACGGGAGAGCCGGTGCTTCAGACGATCATAAAGGGTTAAGGGAACTTTTGACCCAATCTGCACCAGTTTTCATCAATTTCTTGCATTTATGCATCCTATAACGTCCGAGGAGCGACCTCATCCGGCTTCTCGGGCGTTGCAGGATGCAGAACCGACAGAGATGGAAACGTTGGTTCTTCTTGTTCCAGGTCTGAAAGCGAAGACCGAGGTGGTGGAGAACGAAGACGGGTCGTACACGGTGACGTACGTCGCCCCGACGGCCGGCATGTACACGCTGCTGCTGAAGTACGGCGGCCAGGTCGTCCCCGGTTTCCCTGCTAAGGTGACGGTGGACCCGGCTGTGGACACGTCCAAGGTCAAGGTGTTTGGACCGGGAGTGGAGGGACGAGGTGCGGTAGGCTCCACCTTTGCTGCCGCTAGTGTTGTTTCTGGCAGCCTGTTTCAATTCTAGTTTTAGTCTAGTCTTTGGGTCAAGCTATCATTTTAGTTTTTATTAGTTTTAGTCACGTTCATTCTCCTTTTAGTCGTGTCAAGTTTCAGTCGACTAAAAGCTGAGCATTTTAGTCTTATTTTAGTCAGAATTATCCAGGACCATTTTAGTCTAGTTTTAGGCCCCGTTTCCACGTAGCAAAAACGGTGGTGTTTTAATGCGTTTTGGCCGTTCGTTTACATGAAAACGAAGCTCAAAGTCCCCAAAAACCACCATTTCTGAAAACTCCGGCCAAAGTGGAGATTTGCAAAAACTCCATCTTCACTTTTGCTTGTAAACAGAGAGAAACGGACATTTAGGCTTCAGAACGTCACATTTTGCCACAGAAACGTCACCACACTGCAAAAAACTCAAAATCTTAACAAGAATATTTGTCTTATTTCTAGTTTAAATGTTTCATTTTTAGTCAAAACAATCTCATTACACTTTAAACAAGACTCACTGGAAAAAAGGGAAGATTTACTTGAAACAGGTGAAAATTGTCGAATAAGTTATTTATCTGGCGATGACTCTTGTTTTAAGTGTAATGAGATTTTTTGTGTAAATTATCGTATTTTTCAAAACGTAGATGGGGAAATGTCCGTTTTTGTAAATACCCGGCTATGTGGAAACGTGGCCTAAATCAAAGATTGTATTTACCCAAACCCATTTTACAATTCAAACAAGGTTATCTTATTATATAATTGTTACCTTATAGACTCAAGAATACATTCATTCCAGATACAGAAGACTCTAATTTGAGTTTACAACATTTATTTTTCCTGTGATTTTGTGTCCGCGACTGGGATTGAGGACGTGACGTCACCCAGCCGCAGAACTAAACCAGAGAAAACTACTGAAAACATGGAGATTAAGGATCTTTGTTAGAACATTTTGTCTTGTCTTGTTTTGGTCAACGAAAATGAAGACACATTTTAGCAGTTTTTATTTTGTAATCTACATTTTGGTCTCGTTTTTATTCGTCTGGTTCGTCGATGACGATATTTAGTCATAATTTTCGTTGACAAAAGCAGCTTTAGTTGCCGGGTCGTCAGGTCCAGAATTAAACGGATCCTCTCCTCTCCAGCTGTTTTCAGAGAAGCCACCACGGAGTTCACGGTGGACGCCCGTCCCCTGGCCGAGCGCGGCGGGGACCACGTGAAGGCGGAGGTCAGGAACCCGTCGGGGGGCCTGACGGAGTGCGTGGTGAACGACTTGGCCGACGGGACCTACAGCGTGGAGTACACTCCCTTTGAGAACGGTACCAGAACCGGCGCCCCTTAAACAGAACCCGTCTGCTTGTGATTCCTGCTTCACCGTCAGTGCCTCCGTTTTCAGGCGTCCACACCGTGGAGGTTCAGTACGACGGCTCCCCGGTCCCCAAGAGCCCGTTCCGGGTGTCCGTGTGCGAGGGCTGCGACCCCAGCAGGGTGGTAGCCACCGGGCCCGGACTCCAGCAGGGCCTGACGGACCAGCCCAACAACTTCAGCATCATCACCAGGGGCGCTGGCATCGGCGGGCTCGGCATCACCGTGGAGGGCCCGTCCGAGTCCAAGATGTCCTGCAAGGACAACAAGGACGGCAGCTGCAGCGTGGAGTACGTCCCGTTCACGCCGGGCCTGTACGACGTCAACATCACCTACGGGGGCGAGCACATCCGAGGTAAGACCGTCTCAACTTAACATCGTATTTCCTTTGAGAAGCCGCGTTGCTGTCCATGGTGCTGAAACGCCTCTTTGATACTGTGGTGGCAAAAATTGTTGTTCGTTCAATACAGGTAGGGATGCAAATTATCGATTATTTCATTAATTGATAGTTGATAACCTTATCGATCGATCATCGATTAGTTGATAAGCGGCGTTTTTCCCCCATCTGAGATACAAACATAATTTTTTTTTGCTTATATAAAATACAAAGGACATTTTAATGTATTCCTTAATCAAATATTTATTTGATACAAAAGTAACAAAAAGACATTTTTGTACCACAAGGAATATAATATATATATATATATATATATATATATATATATATATATATATATATATATATATATATATAAAATATAATATAAAGTGCACTTCAAGGCTATTAGTAGTAGCAGCAGCCATAATAGTGTCATTTGTGTCAAGCAAATTTTAAGTTCTAGTTACGTTTAAGTTAGAGTTTTGGCAGTGTTCAAAATAAAATGATGGGACCTGCTGTATTGGAGCACATTTTCTTTTAGTTAAAACTGTAGCGGGGACAGATGTTTAGAGAAACCTATGTATGTACCGGGTGAAGGCTGATTTATGGTTCCGCGTTACAACAACGCAGAGCCGCCGCCGTAGGCTACGGCGGCGGCTCTGCGTCGATTTAAGGCGGAACCATAATTCAGGCTTTAGGGGAGCATATCGGAGAACAACCAGAAGAATATAGAGTGGATTAAAAATAAAAGTTAAGCACTGAGCTACATGTGTCTCCCGTCTGGGCCATTGCAGACTCATTGCCTGAGCATGATGTTACTAAAACCAAACATATCCGCCGTCTCTTTCTTCTGTGCGCGCCGCGGCGGCAGCGTGTTGTGTCGCATTAAATGTGGTCCGGGCGTAATACCAGCTGGTGAAATTAAACGAAAAAAAAAAATAAATAAATAGATTAATTGTAATCGTTAATTTTAATCGGGTAATTTCATAACGGCAATTAATCGAAAATCGAATAATTGTTAACATCCCTAAATACAGGTGTTCAAAAATGAATGTCCGGATACACTCAGCTGTCTTTCTGAAAGTTTTAATGAAAAGAGAAAAACATTCAATGAATGGAGGGTCACACAATGCCGATCTGATCAGACGAACAGTCAGCCGTAAATGCCCCTACCAATGTTTAAGCACACGCTATCTTATAATGGGCAGGCTGGGAACAACTAGACAAAATATCACCCATGGCAACCGTGCTAGACTCTGTCAAAGGAGCATGACCTCGCCAAGGAATGTTCACTTGAAAACAGGATTTGTGTATTAGTGTTAAAGCAAAAAAACATTGTTATACCAAAATGTCCCATTACAATACACGAGCCGCTCAACTTCATAACACGTCATCAGTCAGGTCCCTCTAAAGTTAAAGGGGACCTATTTCTTGCCTATTTTCTTTAATATAAAGTGGTCTCCCCTCAGCCTGCCAACTCAGAGAAGGAGGAAAGAAACCAAATTCTCCAGTGTCTGTACAGCCGCCCGGATGAGCCGTCCAGTATGATGTGGATCTACGAGCCGTTCAGATTCTGCTCCCTTTCGTTGCGTAACCAAAATGCAATTTACATCGGTTGGCCTCCGATGCGTGAAACCACGCCCACAATTAACTCTGGCCGGAACAACTAAGTTCTGCCATTTTTTCGTAGCGGTGTATCGTGTCATTCAGGCAGCCAATCAGCACAGAGCCTCATTATCATAGCCCCGCCCACTCAGAATCCTGCATAGATAATGAGGTTAGAGAATGGGAAGATAAAGACATGGCTCAGAGGCTGAATTTCTAATTTATTTAGCAAAAACAATCAAAAGCTTGTTTTTAAGACATTCAAGGCCTGTTTAAAATAGGTATTAGATGCCATAATAGGTCTCCTTTAAATAGTCACGCTTCAATTCGTTCAAGGTCATTTGTGTTTAGGTATATTAGATATATTTTCATATGGTAGAATATTCTTTTGGCAACCAGAAAAACAACCCGGCCTTTATTTGGGATGGACATTAATATAGAAAATATTTTGCTACCCCCGGTGGATAATTGACCCTTAGTCAGCCTTCTGATTGGTCCCTGACTGGCCAATCAGAAACATCGTCCTCCGTTGCTACATCCGGGTCAGAATATCCAGTTGGACCAAACAGCCGTCTTTCTCGTTCACATCGATGGAAAAAGTTTACTATTTTTATCCCCAGACTGGCACAAATCTGATCTCTACTTCCAAATCAAAGTCAGCTCGGCAGCAGCTACAACCGCAAATAAATATAAAACTGCGTTTTATTTATCTTAAAATGGTTAAGCGGTGTGCTCGGGGCATTTGTAAAAGAGAGAATCACAGGATTATATTTCATCCCAAAAACAACAGTAAATTATGAAAAATGTCTGTTCAAGGTATTTTTATTTTTTTTTTTAGTTTTACAAGATACAATTTGACATGCATTTCAACACATTTCAACACAATCCCACCCCATTGCAGCAAACGTCCACGTCTCAGGTTCAGCAGTAAATGTGATTATTTTTTTTTTTTTTTTTTAAACAAGCATACAAAAATAAGAAGGGGAAAGGAAAGAGCAGGAGGGGTCACATCTATACATTGGAAATGTCTGAGGCATCTATCTTTTCAACCTGATCCAGAACTGGTTGAGGGCGTTTTGTAACATATCAGATCTTTTCTAAAGTCAGATCTCTGATCCGTTGACTGAAAGTTGGAGATCTGTCTTTCCATTTCAGCAATATGAGCCTTCTAGCCAGTAACATGTGAAAAATATCTGCTTTGGATAAAAATATTAAACTAATCAAAATATCTCGTTTTTTGCTGAAAACCTTTTTTAAACTCAATCCACGGTATCTGAAGTTTCTTTTTATTTATCTAGTTGCTGTTGATTTTCCTTGGTCCAATAATTAGAAATAAACTGTAAAACCCAGTTTTTCCAATGGAAATGGACGGAGAGTTGTCATAGCAACGGGGGCGGGGCTTGACGAAGGGTCCGTTGGGACTCAATACCGTTTTGTGTTTCTCTCCTTCCAGGAAGTCCATTCAAGGTCCCGGTGAAGGACGTGGTGGACTCCAGCCGGGTCCGGGTCTCCGGTCCCGGCGTGGGGTCGGGCGTCAGGGCAAATATCCCACAATCCTTCACCGTGGACTGCAGGAAGGCGGGCGAGGCGCCGCTGGCGGTGAGCGTGGCCGGTCCAAAGGGTGTCGCCGAGCCGGTGGAGGTGACGGACAACGGAGACGGGACCCACACGGCGTCCTACACGCCGTCCGTGACGGGGCAGTACTCGGTGACGGTGCAGTACGCGCTGGAGGAGGTTCCCCGCAGGTACGTGGTGGTGTCATCGCAGACCAGCGTCTCTGCAGGCGGCGGCGGGTTCTGACCCGCTCCGGTCTCTTCCAGCCCCTTCAAGTTCCGGGTTCTGCCGACTCACGACGCCAGCAAGGTCCGGGCCAGCGGCCCCGGCCTGACGAGCGGCGTCGCCGCCAGCTTCCCCGTGGAGTTCAGCATCGACGCCCAGGACGCCGGCCAGGGCCAGCTCAGCGTGCTCATCACGGTCAGTGCAGCGCCGGATGAAGAGGCGATATCTAAACGCCATGTATAAAATAAGATCTCAAAAACCAAAAGTATTCACATTCATTACTCAGGTAGAAGTATAGATACTAGAGTTTAAAAATACTCCTGTAGAAGTTGAAGTATCAACTCAAGTCTTTTACTCAAGTAAAAGTATAAAAGTACTGGTTTCAAAACTACTTAAAGTGTAAAAGTAATGTAAGGGGGAAAAAGCCATTAAGGACAAAAGCCATTGAAAATGAATGTATCTTAGTATAATGCAAATATATTAAAGAACCATATATGTGTACTATTGAGCATTAACATGTGTTTCAGAGAGCAGGAGATATGATGACTAGTTCCCTATAAGTATTGTAATGGTGCAAAAAGTCAAACTTCAGAGGCATGTTATCATTTATCCTAACCTTTATTGGAATGTACATCCAAGTTTAGTTGCAGGAATCTGAGGGAACGGATGTAAGAACAAATTAAAAAACTATTTACATTTCTTTTGGTAGTTATTTGCACTTTTTAGCAATTTATTTAGTTAGTATGGACTTGTAACATCCAGATTATTAAAGATTGGCTTATATGCGTTGTTTTGATGCCTAGCAAATCATGTAAAAAAAAGAAATGTAAAAATATGCTTAGGTGGACTTTCTGGAGGTCCGATACAACTCCTATCCCATCACTCGTATCTTCCGCGACACCTTGGTGTCGTATCCCAGCGATGACTTTAGCCTCTAGGTTTTCTCTGCCTCCACCATGCAACCTCTCCTGCTTGCAGATTTCCGTAGCTACGTCTTCTCAAGTTAGGTTTTATTCTTTTATTCTGGCGGCTGCTTCTCCGCTATTTCGCATATCGAACTACATTTAACTTGTATTGAACATTTCTTGTGAGTGTTGCTGTCCATGGTGCTGAAACGCCACGTCATGGGCTTGTGACCAAAGGCCGCCGGCTTAAGACGCGCCGCCGGAATGAGACATTAACCGGTTCTTCTCCTCCTCCATCAGGACCAGGACAGTAACCCAAAGCAGGCCAGTATCCATGACAACGGCGACGGCACGTACCGGGTGTCCTACATCCCCGACCGCACCGGCCGCTACACCATCGTCATCAAGTACGGCGGCGACGACATCCCCGCGTCGCCCTACCGGGTCCGCGCCACAGCGAGCGGAGACGCCAGCAAGTGCACCGTCAGCGGTACGTGAGGCTCGGGGGGGGGGAAACGCCACGGTAACGGCCACGGTAACGGCCACGGTAACGCCGAGGGTCGCCACGGTAACGGCGAGGGTCCGGTCTAACGCTGTCTCGGCCTTGCAGGTCCGGGGGTCGGGCCCACGGTGGCCATCGGCGAGGAGATGGGGCTGGTGGTCGACGCCAAGGGCGCCGGCAAGGGCAAGGTGAGCTGCGTGGTGGTGCAGCCCGACGGCAGCGAGGTGTTGGCCGAAGTCATGGAGAACCAGGACGGAACCTTCGACATCTTCTACACCGCCCCGGCACCCGGAAACTACGTCATCTACGTCCGCTTCGGAGGAGAGAACGTCCCACACAGCCCCTTCAGAGTCATGGTAAGATGCAGAGTTGCATTTATATTTCATTCTCTTTATTTTGAACAGTGAGGTGGGGGTGCGGAGTTAAGTTGCTTTCGTCAAGGAAAATTATGACTAAATATCATCGTCAATGAACTTTTATCACCTGAGGAAGACGAGACTCAACGAAAATGCTGGTCATGTGACGATAACGATAATTAAATATATAATGCAATATCGTAGACGAATAAAAACCAGACTAAAATGTAGATTACAAAATAAAAACTCTGCTAAAATGTGTCTTCATCTCCGTTGGACGAGATGTTCTACCAAAGCTCCTTAATAACCATGTTTTCAGTAGTTTCTCTGGTTTAATGTCCATGTTTTCAGTAGTTTCTCTGGTTTAATGTCCATGTTTTCAGTAGTTTCTCTGGTTTAATATCCATGTTTTCAGTAGTTTCTCTGGTTTAATGTCCATGTTTTCAGTAGTTTCTCTGGTTTAATGTCCATGTTTTCAGTAGTTTCTCTGGTTTAATGTCCATGTTTTCAGTAGTTTCTCTGGTTTATTTCTGCTGGGTGACGTTAGTCCTCAATCCCAGTCGCTGCAGCAGGAATCAGATCCAGAAGATGCAGCTGCAGAGTTAGAGGTTGATGCCGTTAACGCAGAGCTCTAGGTTCACGTCCATTAAAAACAAAGTTACATAGAGAAACGCGGGGATCTGCTCTGGGGCTGGAGAAGAAGAAGATCCATCTTTGGATACACTTTCCTACATAGACGTGGAAAAGAAAACCTAATGTGTCGTAGGAAGAAAAGATCAGGAGAAATGCGGAAAAATAAATATGTTGTAAACTCAAATTAGAGTCTTCTGTATCTGAAATTAATGTATTCTTGAGTCTATAAAGTAACAATAATATAATAATAAGATAACCTTGTTTGAATTGTAAAATGGGTTTGGCTAAATACAATCTTTGACTAAAACTAGACTAAAATGGTCCTGGACAATTCTGACTAAAATAAGACTAAAATGCTCAAGACTTTGTCGACTGAAACTTGACACGACTAAAAGAAGAATGAACGTGACTAAAACTAATAAAAACTAAAATGATAGCTTGACCCAAAGTGAGTTCAATAAAGTTGTTTGTTTTGTGGTGATCTGCACAAAGCAGCGTTGCAGCAAAGGTAAATAAATAAGTTAAGTTACAACAGTGACTGAAAACCGAACCAAGCGTCAAGAGTCGTCTTCCTTTGCATTTTGTTTAATTTTTTGAATGTTTTACAAAATTATCGGATCGAGACACGGCCGATACTCAAAATCAAATGAATCTGATCGGACATCCCTAACCGGTAAAGTGTTCGTTCCTGCAGCTCTGCCCGGAGGAACTGACGGCGTCCGGGTAGATTCCCTGACTTGGGCCTAAACTCGTGTTTGTAGCTGTTTTGTTTTAACCGCTGCTGTCGTGTCCTCAGGCGACCGATGAGGTTCCCATCATGCATCAGCAGACGTCCCTGCAGAATCACGCCGCTCCCCCTGGAGTCGGCTTCCAGCCATGGGTACACCGAGACGCACACCCTCACACATGCACGCACACGTGCACGCACACGTGCACGCACACCGCCTCTCTTGCGTTTCCTCAATCAACCACTTTGGCTGCTCATGTCATCGCTTCCATCCTCGTCTCAGCCAATGAGATCGCAGCAAATTCTTAGCGTGGCGAGACGCTGTAACGAAGGTGGTTCTGGGTGTTTCTCCCTCTTCCTCCGCCGCCGTGGCCGCATCATACGCTCCTCCTCCTTCCTGCCCGCCTGCACTTCCCAGGATGCCTGAGTGGGCGGGGCTTGGATGCAGCAGCAGCATGTTTTTTAAAGCAAAGCATTTTTCTAAAAGTAATTTCTACCCGTTCTAAAAATGCGTAACACTTTTTATCTGCCTTGTCTCGTCTCCAGGTGACGGAGGACTACGCGTCGGTCGGCAGCAGCGTCAACGGCAGCGGCTTCAGACCGTTCGACATGGTGATCCCCTTCTCCTTCAGGAAGGGGGAGATTACCGGTGAGGGACGGGTTGGTCCGTCGGGGGGTTCTGAGCTGTTCTTACGTTTAGTTTGTGTTAGGAGAGAATTTTAGGTCAGATACGTTGCTAAGGGCAACGGCAGCCTGCACGAGTGCTCTAGCAATACAGGACTGTCTCAGAAAATTAGAATATTGTGATAAAGTCCTTTATTTTCTGTAATGCAATTTTTAAAAAAAACAAAAATGTCATACATTCTGGATTCATTACAAATCAACTGAAATATTGCAAGCCTTTTATTATTTTAATATTGCTGATTATAGTTTACAACTTAAGATTCCCAGAATATTCTATTTTTTTTAGATGATATTTGAGTTTTCTTAAGCTGTAAGTCATGATCAGCAGTATTAAAATAATAAAAGGCTTGAAATATTTCAGTTGATTTGTAATGAATCCAGAATGTATGACATTTTTGTTTTTTTTTTAATTGCATTACAGAAAATCACAATATTCAAATTTTCTGAGACAGTCCTGTAAATCAGCTTTCAGACGGATCCAAAATACTGAGAAATGTTTGTTAAATGTGAGGTTTTTCAACGGATTACATCTTTTTCTTTTTTTTTCTCTCCTCCTGCTTTTTATGGTGGCGTCTTTTCATTTTTGGGACTTGGTATTGGACATCTAGCCTTTTTCTTTTTTCCTAATATTTTTATCCCCGATTTTTTTATTTTTTTTTCCTCTCCTTTTCTTCTTTCTTTCCCAATTTTATCACCCAGTGCTCTACCTAAGTCAGTCATGGGCATTGCCATCCTCTACCAACCCCGGGAGTTCCTACATTGAGCTCAGGTCTCCTCCTTAACTTGAGGATGAGCAGCTTCTTTTCACCAGACAGGGTGGGGTTTCTCCGGCCGGACTTAGCGCGTGGAAGGATCACGTTATTCCGGCCGGATCCTCCCACCGCCGTTGGCCAGAGGGGGCAGTATAGCCCAGGACTGTTGCATGTTTTTGTGAGGGTAGCTCACATTAGCTACCCAAGGGAACACGGGGAGAACATGCAAACTCCACACGGAAAGATCCTTTCGCCAACCCCACCCAGGGTGTGGGGCTGAAGTTATGGGGGAACTAACACGCACTAAACGCCCACAGCGTCCCCGGCGGGAATCGAACCCTTTAAAAGCAAAATTTGGAGGAAAGAAACGCTCTACCTTTTTAACTGCATCATGTAAAATGAAGAAGGCTTGAACATAATCTTCCTCTCTCTCCTGTTTTGTATAACCACAAAGACACAAATACAGTATAAATCCATTTATTGATGGTCTTCTCTGTCGAGGTAAAAGATGAGTTCTGGTCCACTTTCTTGGTCTGATTTGAAGCTGCAAAGTCAGCAATAGAGTTTATTTGATCCAAGTCTTACAAAAAACCACTTGTGCTTGTAATCCTGCTCTCAGGTGAGGTTCTGATGCCGTCGGGGAAATCGGCTCAGCCGCTGATCGCAGACAACCTGGACGGGACGGTCACGGTGCAGTACTCCCCCACGGAGGCCGGTCTGCACGAGATGCACATCAAGTACAACGGCACCCACATCCCAGGTCCGTATACACACAAAATACACACAGACACACACACACACACACACACACACACACACACACACACACACACCTTACGCAGCATGATTCACGTTCCCTCATACGTGACCGAATGGAGACACCTGGTGGTGAGGAAGAGAACTGCAGGAGAAACACTGTAAAAACGTTGTGCAGGTTCTTAACATGGTTAAACTTTTATAAATCAGTGACGATAAATTAAATAAACATACTTTTATAAATATAAATCTTGATTTCGAGAAGCACCAGTCACCAGGTTGTGTTTGTGTCACAGAGTCTCCTCTCCAGTTCTACGTGAACCACGTCAGCAACCCCAACGTCACGGCCTACGGTCCCGGCCTGAGCTACGGCGTCGCCAACAAGCCGGCCACGTTCACCGTCTACACGGAGGACGCCTCTGAAGGTTTGCGGGAAATGGCCGATATTTAATCAAAATTACAGATTTAGAATGTATTTTTCTTTTTTTATGAAAACGACAGATTTAGATTTTTTTTTTTATGAAAACGACAGATTTAGATTTTTTTTTTTATGAAAACGACAGATTTTAGAGTTATGAAAATGACAGATTAAAAAAAAATTTTGATTTATGAAAACGGATTTAGAATAATTTTTTTCATTTATGAAAGACACATTTATACATTTTTTTTAAAAATATTTATGAAAACAGATTTATATTTTTTTTATGAAAATGACATATTTAGATTTTTTTTTATGAAACAATTTATGAATGACAGATTTAGAAGATTTTTTTCATGAAAAAAATTATTTAAAAAATAGCAAATTTAGAAGTTGAAAGGCAACTTTCACTTGCAATTTCTGAGATTTAAGAGAATACCCAAGAAAAGTTCATGGATATCTAAAACCCTTTTTACAATATTGAATAATACAAATAATAAAAGTCTGAAAGACAAAGAGTAATTAGATAATAGTAATAAATAACGGATTAGATTATATTTAAAGGAGGGTTTTGTTCTCTTTCCGGGCTTCTCTCCGTCTGTCCAGGAGGTCTGGACTTGGCCATCGAGGGTCCGTCCAAGGCCGACATCAACTGCGTGGACAACAAGGACGGGACGTGCAGCGTCAGCTACATGCCCACGCTGCCGGGAGACTACAACATCCTGGTGAAGTACAACGAGGAGCACATCGCTGGCAGCCCCTTCACGGCCAGGATCATCGGTCAGTCTGCCAGCAGCACGCAGGATTAGTTTCTGCTGTAAGAGGAATCCAGAGTTCATCTCCAAGATGTTTGTGTCTGTTTCAGAGGACAAGCAGCGCCGCTCCCAGGTCAAACTGGGCTCGGCGGCGGACTTCTCTCTGGACATCACGGAGACGGACCTGAGCCTGCTGACGGCCAGCATCAGGGCGCCGTCGGGCCGCGACGAGCCCTGCCTGCTGAAGAGGATGCCCAACAACCACATCGGTAACCACGCGTTTTTATAGGCGGGAAAACCGGTTAACGATGGTTAAGGTGTCTTTAACCCTTTAAGACCGGCTGGAGCGCCGGCGCTCCCGTTTGCATATTGATTTTCAAAACGTACAATTACAACCAAATAGAGCAATAATTCTTTCTGCATGTTAAACAGGAAGAGTTTCACTTCCATATCCTGCATTTAGTGTCCCAGATTTTTAATCCATTAAATTGTTTGGAAAAATCACATGGAAACAACACGGAAATCTTCATAATTGACATTGCGGGTTATTTATAGATCCGGTACGTGTTCACAGCTTGTCCTACGTTGACACAAACATCATCACGTTGTTAGCTTGTCATCAGGTTGGATTTTTTCACACAAAAAGGGAGGTGACGTCATTCCCAGTAGTCTAGACCTGGTCCTGTTGGGTCCAGGTTCAGTTTAGTCCAGGTTTTTCCCCCAGGAAACTAGTCTGTTTGAATTTGTTCATGCTTTTTATCAGAGATTTTCACGAAAGATTACTCAGTGACACACCATACACACACACACACACACACCATACACGCACTACACACTCACTATACAAGCCCACACACACATAACGGTTTACTGTGACGAAGTTTTGGAGCTGATTTCAGCGCCGGATGAAGACGCGATATCTAAACGTGATATATAAAATGAAACATCTCAAAAACTAAAGTATGAATGTCTAAAATTTTAAAACATTTTAAATTTTTTTGGTAGTTATTTGCACTTTTTAGCAATTTATTTTTTTTTTTCAACATCTTTTTTTTTTTTTTTCCAAAGAGAACAAAACAAACACAGAACACCAAACAGTTGCCAGTTCAAAAAGAAAGAAAAGACAAAAAAGGAGATGACAAAAATGATATAAATATATATACACATACATATAGCTGTATAAAAGATTATGTCAGTCCAGACCATACTCAGTGACCAGGGATTGGCCAAGAGGCCGGGAAAGCTGTGCTGCACTTTTTAGCAATTTATTTAGTTGGTATGGACTTGTAACATACAGATTATTAAATATTGGCTTATATGGGTTGTTTTGATGCATAGCAAATAAAAATACTCCATAAAATGGCAGTATAGTATGCAGAAATGTACAAATATGCTTAGTTCTGTGGTCATTAAGGTTTAACTCGCTCCGCTCCTCCATCCCAGGCATCTCCTTCATCCCTCGGGAGGTCGGGGAACACCAGGTCAGCATCCTGAAGAACGGCCGGCACGTGGCCAACAGTCCCATCACCATCATGGTGGTCCAGTCCGAGATCGCCGACGCCAGCCGGGTCCGAGCGGAGGGCGAGGGGCTGGTGCAGGGCACCACCTTCAACACCGCCAGCTTCGTGGTCGACACCAGGGAAGCCGGTGAGTTCGGCCCGGGTCGATTTGCAGCGCTTGCGTCTTCTTAAATCCAGCCGCTAACCGGCGTGGTCTGCAGGGTTCGGCGGCCTGGCGCTCTCCATCGAGGGTCCCAGCAAGGTGGACATCCAGACGGAGGACGTGGACGACGGGACGTGCCGTGTCTCCTACTGCCCAACCGAGCCGGGGAACTACATCGTCTCCATCCGCTTCGCTGACCAGCACGTGCCAGGTGAGGCTGCGTCCCGGCCCACGGTTGCCCCGGCGACGGTTGCCTAGGCGGGAGATGTTGAACGCGGTTTTCTCTCCCCGACAGGAAGCCCGTTCACGGTGCGGGTGACAGGCGAGGGTCGCATACGGGAGAGCATCACCCGACGGCAGAAGGCGGCGTCCGTCACCAGCGTCGGCAGCGTGTGTGACCTCAACCTGAAGATACCAGGTACACACACACACACACACACACACACACACACACACACACACGCGCAGCCAGGTGTGTCAACAAAGGAGTGGTTGTGCAGCGACTGTTGCAGGATGTCCTGCCTCGTCTTCCTACTTTTATAAAGACAAAAGTCAAACTTTGACCTTTTTAATTCTCCTTCTTGATCCTTTTTCCTTTGTCTTATTTCCTTTTTCTGTCTTAATTCCTACCTCCGACTCATTTCCTTTCCTTTCCCCTTCTCGGACTCATTTCCTTTCTCCCCTTCCCGACTCATTTCCTTTCTCCCCTTCCCGACTCATTTCCTTTCTCCCCTTCCCCGACTCATTTCCTTTCCTCCCCTTCCCGACTCATTTCCTTTCCTCCCCTTCCCGACTCATTTCCTTTCCTCCCCTTCCCGACTCATTTCCTTTCCTCCCCTTCCCGGACTCATTTCCTTTCCTCCCCTTCCCGGACTCATTTCCTTTCCTCCCCTTCCGGACTCATTTCCCCACCGCTCTCCTCTCCTCTTCCTCTTCCTGCAGTGACCTGGTTCCTCCTGGTCTGGTCACGGCAGCTTCTCTCTCACACTTCCTTCTGCTCCGTCTGGTTGCCGGGACGACGGGCGGCTCGTCCCCCGGCGGTCCCCCGGGACCGGAGCCTCCGCCTGATCTCTGGCGTCTCTGGTCTGGTGCTGGCGGGGGGGAGGAGAGCGGCCAGGGGGGCGCGGGTCGCTGACGCCCGCCGCTCCGGAGGTTTGCATCACCCTGGAGGGTCAAAGGTCGCGCCTGCGTCCTCATCCGTAGTTGAACTCAAACCTTAGTTTCCTGTTTCCATATTTTTGTTTTAACTCATTAAAACTTTCTTTCCACCCCAGTTTAAACTCTGTCTCTGTCCGTCTGTCCGCAGCCATCGATGCGCAGGACGTCACTGCCACGGTCACCTCCCCGTCCGGAGCCAGCCAGCCCGCCGAGCTGGTCGCCGTCGGCGACAGCACCTACTGCGTGCGCTTCGTGCCGACGGAGATGGGCGTGCACAGCGTGAGCGTGACGTACCGCGGCGTGCACGTGCCCGGCAGCCCCTTCCAGTTCACCGTGGGCCCGCTGGGGGAGGGCGGCGCCGCCAAGGTCCGGGCCGGAGGTCCGGGCCTGGAGGGAGCGCTGGTCGGAGAGCCAGGTACGTCTTCAATCTTGTTTCCTTTCTGTCTTTTAAAAAAAAAAAAAAAAAAAAATTATTTATTTTATTAGTTTGCACACAATAAAAGTAACACTTACAATCAAAATAGTAAAACAAATGACAGGAGAGGTCAAAAAGCCAACAGGCTTATGCAGCGAAACCTCCCCTCAATTTAGGAAGTAAAACGGTAAACTATAAACAAAAAACAAAGAAGGTTAGACTACATACAGTAGTTACAGATCATCAACACACACAAAAATAATCAACCACAAAAAAAGAAATCAACAAAGAAAACTTGTGACATTTTTTAAATGTGAATTAAATGAGATGATACATTTCTTTTAAAAATCTCTAGAGAAACAGAGCTTTTGATAATGTGAGTTTTGGAGTTCCATATCTGTTACCACGATATCTGAGGGAAAACTGGCCGTGTTTAGTTTCATAAAAAGGAAGATGAAGATGATTGACCTGTCTAGTATATGAATGTAATTGAGAATTATATTTGGAAAAAATTACTAAATGATAGTGGTAAAGAAAAAGGTCTCGTTTCCTTTCCGTCTCGTTTCCTTTCCGTCTCGTTTCCTTTCCGTCTCGTTTCCTTTCCGTCTCGTTTCCTTTCCGTCTCGTTTCCTTTCCGTCTCGTTTCCTTTCCGTCTCGTTTCCTTTCCGTCTCGTTTCCTTTCCGTCTCGTTTCCCCTTTCCCTCTCATATCCCCTTCCCTCTCGTTTCCCTTCCATCTCACGAATGGTTTTATGTGCCCGTTTGACCTCCCGCCCTCTCTGCTCTGTGCAGCGGAGTTCAGCATCTGGACGAGGGAGGCGGGCGCCGGCGGCCTCTCCATCGCCGTGGAGGGTCCCAGCCGGGCGGAGCTGTCCTTTGACGACCGCAAGGACGGATCGTGCGGCGTGTCGTACGTGGCCCAGGAGCCCGGTAGGCCTCGCCCCCGCGCCGTCTGGCTCTGACGCACCTCCGTCCCGCTCACTTCCTCCCTCCTTCCCCCCACAGGCGACTACGAGGTCTCGGTGAAGTTCAACGAGCAGCACGTCCCCGACAGCCCCTACCTGGTCCCCGTGGTGGCTCCCGTCAACGACGCACGCCGCCTCACTGTTGCCGGCCTTCAGGTGAGGCATGAGGAGACACCTCCACACCCGGCCCGCGCCGGCGGAGGGCAAAGAGCACGGCTGCATAAAGGTCCCGTCTGTACCGAGCAGGGGGAGGCTTCCTCGTTAGCGACCTTGTCCTAGGTCCGGTTTAATTAGTGCTGCTCGTTAGAAGCAGAGCTGAGTCTTAAAGGGCCGGCAGCAGCTCGGCCCGGACTGGGGGAATTGTCTTTATGCAGCCGTCCTCGAGGACGTGATCACAGCCACACAACCACACCGTGTTTGAATCCAGGAGATTTGATATCCATTTAAAAGAAAAAGGGACTAAAAATATGTTTGGGATTCGCTGAAAATGTGACGAGGAATTAAAGTTGAATAAACGTCTTCTCAGAGCACTTAACAGGAAAAGTAGCTGCAAATTAATTAAACTTTCATCAAGATGTTTAAATCCAGATAAAATTCAGTTTATATTCCAACTAAATCCGGGCTATATTTTAATTCGGTGTAATTTTTATCAGACGTCAGGTACCGGAAGGAAATATGTACAAATACCGTATTTTTCCGGACTATAAGTGGCTCCGGAGTACAAGTCGCACCAGCCATAAAATGCATAATAAAGAAGGAAAAAACATATAAGTCGCACTGGAGTATAAGTCGCATTTTTGGGGGAAATTTATTTTATAAAGTCCAACACCAAGAACAGACATGTCATCTTGAAAGGCAATTTAAAATAAAAATAGAATAGAGGCAACAGGCTGAATAATTGTACGGTTTGCTTACGTTACATGACACAACTCAGAACGTGGCTGGTACGTTAACATAACATATTAAGAGTTATTCAGATAACTAGAGCATAAATAACATGCTAAGAAGTTTACCAAACCATCCGTGTCGCTCCAAATAACTAAAATCCAATGAAACTCCAGAGGTAGAAGATGCGGCTCTTCCTAGATCGCCCTCTTGTGGTTTAGTGTGAAAAAAAAAAATGATATACCGGTAATAATGTGTTAATAATTTCACACAAGTTGCACCCCCCATAACTATGAAAAAAAAACGTGACTTATAGTCTGGAAAATACAGTATTTGAATTGTAGCTTTTTTTGACGAATACTAAAATTATTATTTTTTTTTTAAATGTGTATATATATTTTTGGAATTGTTTTTTATTTTACAAAGCAGTACAAAAAACAAAACGACAAAATCAATGTTTTTGCTCAGATTTCTTCTTATATGTGTATGAGTGATAGTTTTGTAGAATGATGGTTATTTTAGGAGAGACAGCAGCAAAAATAAATGATAAATAATGATAAATAATTAAAATAAAAAAGATTAAAAGGGGGTGTCAGTATTAATGCAGAAGAGAGAAGAAAGAGACAAAAGTGCCCCTGCTCCCTGGTTGTCTGGTTGTGACGGTCCGTCCTCCCGTCTGGTGTGGATCTGTTGGTGTTTCTCTTGTGTTTCATTTAAAGGCTCTTAACAGCATCATCACCGCCGGCTCTCCGGCTGCAGCGCTGCAGCAGACAGACGACGAGCCGCCGCCCTCAGGTGGAGGTTTACGCTCACGCGGCGGCGCGCCGGGAACCCAAACGTGTTGTCATGGCGATGTGACGCATGGTTTTGATCAGGAGACGTTTAGTTTGGTCGTCTGTCTGCTGGAGCCGCAGGAGGAGCTCAGGTAAGACCAGCCCAGGACGGCGGCGCCGTGCTAACGTTTCATAACCCGTCTCGCTGTCTCGCGCTCGGCAGGAGTCCGGCCTCAAGGTGAATCACCCAGCGTCCTTCGCAGTGAATCTGAACGGAGCGCAGGGTAAGATGGAGGCCAAGGTGCACAGTCCGTCCGGCGCCCTGGACGAGTGCGTCGTCACGGAGCTGGAGCGAGGTACGTTGACGATGATGATGATGATGATGATGATGATTAGAGATGCACCGATCAGGATTTTGAGGGCCGATCACCGATCTCGAAAACCAGTATCGGCCGATCCCGATTTTGCCGATCACCGATCACAGCGTGAAATCAATAAATTCGTCAATATTGTGTTGTCTCATGTACACGACACTGACATTGTATTATTAGGTATAAAAATTAGGAGATTAGGTGTAAGACTCTGCTTACAAAGAGTAAGTGTAGTTTAGTAGCTTCAGCTTTCCTGTGGTAATAATTATGTACAACATGTGCAACAACACAGACAGCAGACATGTCACTCTCTAAAAGTTGATACAAGTTGTAAACTGTAAACCTTAGTTTTCCTGTGGAAAGAGGAATTAAATCTTAAAATAAAATATGAATTATGCATTATTAAGCTTTGTGAAAGCTTTAGCGGTAGCATCCGCCGCGTGTGAGGAAACTCTTCACACTAGAACTCCAAATGTCACTTGTGAAGCGACTGACACGACTGTCGTCCTGCATGAGGCTTTGGACTGTAAATAGTCTGGTAAAACTCCGACAGGATTTCATCAGTGAAATATTTACGACGCACCAGCGCGCTCCGCGGATCCGAGCTGCTAACGTGTTTAAACCCGATGTCTTCTATAACAGAAAGCGGCTGATGAGCAAAGCATATGAATTCATTAACTGACGATGTAGTTCTTTATTTTTCTTCCTGTCGTTTATTAAGGCTGAATTAAGGTTCTGCGTTACACCAACGCAGAGCACACGCCGTCGCCGTGACGCCGTCATGAACCCTTCGGACTTCTCCGTCACTCCATTTCGTCGCGTGCAGTACCCCCCGCGACCGCTAGTTAGCGATCTTTTTCTGAATGGTTTATCCGACTTTTTCCGGTCAGAGTGAATCAAAGAGATAAGGACAACTATTGTGCAAAAAAACAAAAACAAAAAAATCACACATAAACGAAGAAAAGAGCCCTGAAAGTTCACTACTGCTTCAAACCGGAAACCGGAAATGCGTTCAAAGCCCTCTTGGTCTACGCGTGGTCTGCGACACCTCGATGCGTAGTTACAATTTTCGGGAGGTGCACGTCAGTGACGGCGTCAGTGACGGCGTCAGTGACGGCGTCAGTGACGGCGTCAGTGACGGCGTGTGGTCTGCGTCGACGCAAACCACACGCCATAGGCACGGCGTTGTTTTGACGCAGAACCATAACTCAAGCTTAAGTCTCTGTTACAGGTGTTACAGCTGAGTTAGTGCCGTTGCTGCGCGCTCCTTTTTTTCTCTGCCTTAGCAGCAGCCAACTTTGAAAACTCAATATACTCCATGTGAAAAACTTTCAAATGTCTTATCAACTTCTTTGTGTTGAAATTCTTTTGTAACATTCCTCCTCGTGGTATCTCCTTCGGACACACTTTGCAAACTGCAAATTTGTTGTCGTTTTCAGACATTGTAAAACTCCCGCACCGGCGAGGCCGACGCCTCCTCAGGACCGCTCGGTCTGAGATGTGGGAACACCCGCGCGGGCGGGGGTTTGTTGTTGTAAATGTCATCAGATCGGCCGCTCTGAACTATTATTTCTGATGTCCGATCAAAACCAATAGGGCCATTATCGGCCCGATCAGGGGCCGATCGATCGGTGCATCTCTAGTGATGATGATGGTCGGGAACCGCCGGCCAAGCTTGACGCGCTCTCTCCTCCAGGGAAACACGCCATCCGCTTCATCCCGCGGGAGAACGGCGTCCATACCGTCGACGTGAAGTTCAACGGCTCCCACATCCCTGGCAGTCCTTTCCAGGTCCGAGTGGGAGAACCAGGTCAGACCGGAGAGCCCGGTCTGGTCTCGGCGTACGGCGCCGGGCTGGAGAGAGGCACCACAGGTGGGGGTTTACAGGAGACACCTCCGTGGCATTGTGGGAGAGGATGATGATGATGTGGGTGCTGAACCAGAGGATGTTTGTGCAGGTTCCCAGTCCGACTTCACCATCAACAACACCAAAGCCGGGCCGGGGGCGCTGGCCGTGACCATCGAGGGCCCGTCCAAGGTGAAGATGGACTGCCAGGAGGCGCTGGAGGGCTACAGGGTCCAGTACACGCCCATGGCCCCCGGGAACTACCTGATCAGCATCAAATACGGAGGTCCCCACCACATCACCGGCAGCCCCTTCAAGGCCCGGGTCACAGGTACCAAATAACTTCTGTAGCCCCGACTGATGGTTGACTCTTAAACTGATGGTTCACAATGTTTTTATTCCTTGGATGTAAATGCACTGCAAACACACCGTAAGAGCTATAAAGGAATAAATAAAATAGTCTTTCTACATTCATATAAGTTTAATTTAATTTAAATACAGACCAACAGCTGCTCGCTCGGTCGGTAATAACAGCTACCGTTAACCGCAATACATGAATAACCATGGTAACCAAACTCTATGTACATGAATACGGCATAACATTTGCAAAGAAAAGAAATCCTTATTAGCAGGTGCTTTTTGTGTCAGTTAGGCTCCACTTTAGCATTCCTGACACTAGTTTAGTCTTGCAGACACACTTTCTACTGCCGTTTAACTTTTACCTCGAAAGTCCGAAGCGCCGGATGTTTACAAGGTCTCGGCGAGACGCCTTCAAAATAAAAGCACTAAATATCGGTCTCCTTAATATATAACAAATAAAATAAAAACCTGGCTTTAAATAGCGTTGAGACATAAAAAGACATTCATAGAAATACTCATTAAGGGTAATTTACAATTTCCACTATTTAATTTTTTCGAAAATTGTTTTATTATTATAATTACTATAGAGAAAATACCACAGTTTTTAATGCCGATCTTGTCATTTTATTTAGTTTTTATCAACTACACCTTTAGATAGGGCCGTGAAAATATTGTCAGACATTAAACCGGTCTGCAGTTCAGAAAAGGTTGGACCTCTGATCTAAACGAAGAAGACAAAAACACTAAAGATGTAGAACCTGGAGGAGATGATAGATGTGCTGCTGGGTCTGTGGCTTGTGTTCGATATCAAGTTAAAAAATGAGAGTGAAAGAAACTTCAAGCGGCGACGCTTTTTAATTTTTTTTGTTTGTCTCTGCGCTGCTGAAAAGTCTGTTGGAGCCGTGAGCAGCTATGAAGTGACAGAGCTCCTGGTAGATCTGGTTGTTCCTTATCGCCCGTCTACATCCCTTTTTAATTCTCTCCTCAGCCACCAGGTTTATGAACATCTGCACCTCAGAGTTGGATCATGAAATGAACCGTTTCTGGTCGATTTAAAATGAACAAGAAGCCGTCGTCAGTTGCTCTTTCTCTGATGTCACATCCTGACTCAGACGTCTGACTCCAACCCCCCGACCAATCGGTGGCCTGTAGTGTGATGACGTCAGATACAGCTGATTCAGCAGCTTAGAACCTCGGCAGAATAGTTACAGAAAAGTATCTACCGTATTGGCCCGAATATAAGACGATCCTGATTATAAGACGACCCCCTTTTTCAAGACTCAAGTTTGAAAAAAGACTTTTTGAACACCAAATTCAATTTTTATACAGAAAATAATTTCAGTACATCTGAAACAAATGATTATAATAATATATTCGAGAGAAAAAGCATGTTATTTTGCCTCATTCAAATCATCATCTTGAAGTTTGCATCATAATTTCTCCTCAGCTGCCGGTTAACTAGCCGATCTTCCACCCACTTTTCTCCCGATTGTCGCTACGTTTCTCCATTTTCTGTTATCTCTTGTTATTTTCTTTTTTCTTTCTTACCGCTATTTATTTTTCTTCATTGACTGGGGTTTGCTTTGGCCTGGGGAGTTAAGTTCAGCATTCGCTTTAAAGCAGTGGCCACCAACCCTGGTCCTCAAGATTTACTGTCCTGCATGTTTTGGATGTTTCCCGGCCTCAGCACACCTGATTCTAATTAACGGTCTTCATTAGCTTGTTATTAAGGTCTGAACAGTTCTGTTGATGACACATCTCCTGGTATCTCTGTGCTGAAGCAGGGTAGCATCTAAAACATGCAGGACAGTAGATCTCCAGGACCAGGGTTGAACACCACTGCTTTAAAGATATCTGGCTCCATCTAGCGTTGTGAATGGGTATAATGTCAAGACCCCGAATGTAAGATGACCCCCACTTTTCTTTTTTTTTTGTATAGATATATTTATTGAGGGCAATAAAAAAATAAGATTTACAATAACAATAGAAATATCAATATTTTCCCCCTTTTTTTTTTTTACTTTTCATAACAATAATTAAACAATTCTGTTTATAAATGTTATCTCTTATATATTTGCTTTTATATTTGTATTGCACCTATCACCACAACAAATTCCTTGTGTGTTTAACAAACTTGGCCATAAACCCGTTTCTGATTCTGATTCTGACAAAAATAAATAAATAATAGTAATAAGAGGAAAAAAATAAATAAATAAATAAATACAACACACCCCTCTCCCCTTCCCTCCCTCATATGGTAAATAGATTAGATCATTCAAAATCATTTAGCTTCTTTTCACATATGCATATCAATACCGGAGCAAATGAATAATAAAGTAAATAATCAAGTCCTGCAAAAACACATTCATTCCCCCCACTTTTTCAGTCTTATTTCAATGCAAAACACAGTCTTATATTCGGGCCAATACGGTACTCTGCACGGCTAGACTCCTAGTGGAAAAGCTCCATAAAGTCTGTTGTCGTTCAGGTGCTCGGCTGGTGAACGTGACGAACGCCAGCGAGACGTCGACCCTGACGCTGGATTCAGCGGTCCGGGCCACGGCCGGCCTCTCTCAGCGGGCCACGCCCAGACCCGGCGGCTCCGACGCCAGCAAGGTTCTGACCCGGGGCAGCGGCCTCGGCAAGGCCTTCGTGGGTCAGAGGAGCAGCTTCTCCGTGGACTGCAGCAAAGCCGGTGAGTACAGCTCCGAGTTCCCGCCAGGAGTTCCCGCCAGGTCGCCTGGGGCCAGTTGTTCAAAGGTAATCTGATCGGATTTTGGTTATCGGATTGGATCAAAGTTTGAAAATGGGTTGTTCAAAAGGGAAAGAAGGATTCTGAAATCGGCTTAGATCACGTAATCCAATCCTAGTTTTAATCTGGATCAAACTTTCTGTTTGTTGTTCAAAACTTTCCAGTAGGATCTGGATAACTTTGATCCAAAAAAACAGGATTATCCTGATCCCAATTTGTAGGATTTCAAGGTGGATTTCAGGAGGAAAATGTAGAAAAACTTTAAAATTGGTCAAATAATACAACATTTGTATCATTTAGTGTAAATACTTTTATTTATATTTTGCACTTGACTTGTTTAACCGTTACAGTGATAAAGTAAACATAGGCTACCAATTAAGCCTTTCAGTATAGTAAAGTAAGAATAAAATAAAAATGATCTTGTCACCATGAAATAATCCCCCAAACAGATTTCAATAACAAACTAAAATAATATATTCAATTTTTCTGTAATTCATCACTGTATATTAATATCAAAAACAATCATCAGAGATGAACCTGACCTGAACTATTGCATCCCTTACTACACGTCCAGTCAGTCCCTCATTCTGAAAGAACGCCAGAGGTTGGTCTGGTTCTTCAACAGGCTCGGGTGCATCAGAAACGTCATCACAGAGAGGGGTTGTCCCATTTAGAACACTGGTAATCCGGATTTGGTAATTTTTAAAACTGTGTATCTGGATCAGGGTGCTCCAATCCAATGTTGCTTTGAAAAACCGGCATGAAACTAAAACGGATTACCTTATCCTGGATAGCATAAAATGGGATTTCCAAATCCGGATCACTTTGTTCCAGATTACATTTTTTGAACAACTGGCCCCTGCTGATCAGCTGGTTCTGTCCGCAGGTAAGAACATGCTCCTGGTCGGCGTGCACGGGCCTCACGTGCCCTGCGACGAGGTGCTGGTGAAGCACGTGGGCGGCCTGCAGTACAACGTCAGCTACGTGCTGAAGGAGCGAGGAAACTACGTCCTGGTGGTCAAGTGGGGGGACGACCACATCCCGGGGTCGCCGTTCAGCGTCGCCGTCCCATGATGCACCGGGAACGGGCCGTCAACCCCTCCGGACGAGCTGCTGCTGAACGAAGCTTCCTCGGATCTTCTGCAGGACGACACATTTGTGAATCACTTTTCCAACCAATCGTATTCTAAAAGCAACAGATTTGATCAAAATGTGGAGAATTTGTTGGTTTTTTTGCCCTGAAAAGTTCCTGCACTCGTTTCTTTCTCGTCTCCGAAACGTTGGACTGGATTTTTGAAAAGATTCAAAAATATTTGTGTGGGTTTAAAAACATAACTAGCACTTTTTTCCTCCGGTTGCCGTGAGCGACCAGGTTGTTTTTCCCAACTAAAGTGTCAGAGGGGATGAAAGTCTGAGTTCAAACGACAAAACTGGATCCTCGTCCGAGGAGTCAAACTTTGTGCAACTACTGATTGTTTGTTTATTGATTTATTATTTTTGTCGCTTTTTGAACTTTAAACCCTCATAATTGAGTCTTTTTGTCGTAAACCTTGATGTTGTTGCCTTGTCACTACTACTTTTTGATACTTTTAGGATGAGAGGATTTTTGTACCGGGAGGGTGGGGCCAGTCTCACTTTATATTAAGGTGTTTTAATGTGAACGATAAACGCTGGTCTGATGTTCTGTACATTTGGTGATTAAAATAAACTGGAAGATAGAAGCTTGAGCTGGGTTTTCTGTTCATCTGTTGTCAGTGGTTCTGGCTTCTGCTGGTCCGTTTAGACCAGGACTCTGCAACCTGAAACCTTTGGCCTTGAAAAAAAAAAAACAAACATAAATACATATTTCTGAATTAATTTTTAGTCATATTAGTTTATTTTGTTGGGCAATTATCTTGGAGTTTGAGTTGATGCCACCTAATTTTAAAATAACTTTTTGATTTCTAATTTGTCAACAAAAATATATACAAGTCAGTCACAAAACGTCATGTCAACAGCTTACCTTCGAGCTTGATTTGTGGCGAAGATATCCAACAACAAATGTAACTTTGAAAAACACTTCCAAAACAAGCACTCTGCATTTACTGAAAAATACCCAACGAAAAGCTGAAGAGAGCAAACTCAAGAAGTGGAAAACCTCCTAACGTTCAACGCTGCTGGTTTTGTGGCAGCTAAAGAGGGGGAATATATGAAAGATTTGTTCATAAAAATACCAGAGCATCTATTTTATATTTATTTTTTAAGGTGCAGCTAAATGTTTTATTTACCGGTATATTAAAGTTGGGGTAGTTTTTATTATACTTTTACACAAATGTAGACTTTAATAGGCCTACAGTTCACAGTTTAATTTATTTCAAAGTACGCCTACAAATACATACTACACTTTTATTTAGTGGTTGTAACAGCTAAAATAAATAAAAGATGAGAACTTTTAAAATCTGTTATTTTTGTGGCTGTTTTGATAATAAAGGTTGCAGACTCCTGGTTTAGCTGAAGTCCTGCAGACGCGTCTGCATCCGTCGCCAAGAACAGTCCAAACTCTCCTCGCTCTGGTTTCTCCACCTGCTTCACTTTCTTGCTTTTCCTCTTAATCAGCCGCTGCCTCATCCTAAACAACCTTCCCTAAATAAATAAAATCCTAAACAACCTTCCCTAAATAAATATAATCCTAAACAACCTTCCCTAAATAAATATAATCCTAAACAACCTTCCCTCGTCTCTTATTTGACTATTTCAACAGGAAAATCCCTAAAAGATGTACGTAATTTAGCCGGAGCTGGTGTTGTGGTGTTTGCAACACTGCTGGCATTTTCACTAAACCTTATAGTTCACAATTGTATTTCTATCATTAGTTTCCACCTGTACCAGTGCTGGAGTGCTGCAGTTGTTTTAGCACCATAGCAACGTCCCGGGACGGGAGGACACTGACTGGTCGGTCCTGGACCGTCGGTCCCTTCATCACGTCCTCCAGAGGCGGTTCAGTCTCCTCTCATCCGGCGTCGTAAAGAACAGCTCGGGGTCCGTCTACTGTCCTGAACACTTAACCAGGACTCCACCTCGTGTGACGCGTCACACCTGCAGCTAGAAACGTTTCACTGCCAGAGTTTATAAACTATTTCCATGTTTTTATTTTTCTTTAATTTGATTCTAATTTTCAACTTGTTCCTTTAAATTGATGGGATTGCTGAAACCTCCATCCGTCTATACATGCATTCATTCATCCATCCGTCTATACATGCATTCATTCATTCATCCATCTGTCTATACATGCATTCATTCATCCATCCGTCTATACATGCATTCATTCATTCATCCATCTGTCTATACATGCATTCATTCATCCATCCGTCCGTCTATACATGCATTCATTCATTCATCCATCCGTCCGTCTATACATGCATTCATTCATCCGTCCGTCTATACATGCATTCATTCATCCGTCCGTCTATACATGCATTCATTCATCCGTCCGTCTATACATGCATTCATTCATTCATCCATCCGTCTATACATGCATTCATTCATCCCTCCGTCTATACATGCATTCATTCATTCATCCATCTGTCTATACATGCATTCATTCATCCATCCGTCCGTCTATACATGCATTTATTCATCCATCCGTCCGTCTATACATGCATTCATTCATCCATCCGTCTATACATGCATTCATTCATCCATCCGTCCGTCTATACATGCATTCATTCATCCATCCGTCCGTCTATACATGCATTCATTCATCCATCCGTCTATACATGCATTCATTCATCCATCCGTCTATACATGCATTCATTCATCCATCCGTCTATACATGCATTCATCCATGTATACATCTTTATTTCCATCCCTCCATCTATCCATCCATTTATACTACTGTACATCAGAGGACGGGGGTGTTGCCTCGTTCAACCTTTTAGCTAAAGTGTTGTCTTGCTGTCATCGGCCCGTCATGATCTCCAGATCCTGAAGCTGCTGCGTAAAAAAAACTAAAGCTCTTCCAGGAAGTTAAAGGAAACTTTAATGAAGCAAAACACATCAACACACAGATGAATTAAGTTCCCCATCGTTTCATGTATCTGTGCTTGTGTAGGAACAACTGGTGTGTAGTGGTGGGAGCTGGTGTTAGTTATCTGATCCATGTTCACTCTGATCAGCAACACGACGGCATCACTGACCCTCATTTATTAGCTGAGATAAATTTTCTTTAAAGTATTTTTAGGAAATGTCTTTGAAGATATTTCTATTTCTTTTCTTTTAAATGATGCAAAACAAAGACTTAACTCAACAGACCTGCAGATTTATGGTTCTTACCAGCAAACCGGAGATAAAATGATTAGATGGATTCATGCGGGATGGCGAGACCGATGAATTTAACTCGTGTTGGACTGGAATACATGATACATTTGGAAATGTGCAGCAACATTCTGGATCATGCAAAGGTGGATCAAATCTGGGTTGACCAGCAGTTGGAGTTCAGAGCATCGATGTGCAGATACAGAACGTTCTGCAGGAAACAATAATCACACCACCTTTCAAAACCTTTATTTACTGCTTAATCAGTTCTTTCACCTCTTAAAAATGTCAACCAGACAACCTGAAAAGCCTTTGAAAGTCAGGAAAAACCTTATTTTAAGCCAAACAATTCGGTAAAAGTTCTAACTCTTCAGTTTAAGATGTGTTTGTGTTATTTATAGGATTTACTTCCTGCAGGCTTCCCTGCTTCATGTTGAAGGGGTCAGAACAGGGAAAGTGTTGCACGAGCAGCTGAAAAAGGTTCTCTGGTGGACCATTTATCTTTTTAAAGCTTGCATATTCTTTTGTGGACTTGTTTAATAAAACTTTTTTTTTTTTTAGCACTCCAATGTACCAGAAACAACAGGTCAGAACTCTATAAGCCAGTTTTTCCATCATTGTTTGAAGCTTTTTTCTTTTTAAAGATAATTTTAAAGATTTATCTTTTATTTTTAAGTTTTGACAGTAGCATACCAGATAGTTTTAATTGCTGAAGCGGGTTTGTTGATTTTTAAAATGTGCCGGATAATAGCACATACAAACAAACACCTAGAACATGGACTGTAGGGCGACGGGTCCTGAGGATCTGGACCGAAGACCACGGTCCTGATGTAACAGAGGAGCTTCCTCATCTCCTGTAGGAACTCTAGTTCCTGGAACGCTCCGTGTTCACCAGCTGCAGCGTTAAATGTAACCTCACCTGATACCTGCGATGGATAATTACTGGATCCCCGTCCTGATGTGAGCTTTTTGTGTTCAATGAAGCACAGCAACCACACTGAATCATTTATTCCCAATCCCTCCAGGTACGTTTCCTGTTCCAGGCCGGAAGGTTTCATTTTAGTTGTGCAGAATGTTTTAGTGATAAAAGCAAGAAAAGACTTTAGGCCCCCCAGCCTGAAGTACGCAGGTCTGAAGTACGCAGGTACTTCAGACTGCTCCTGCTCTAAACAGTTGCAGGAGCAGTTGCATATTCACAAAAGGTTTAAATATGTAATTTTTCTCCTCAAAACTTGACACCAAGTATTTTTTTATTGTATCTTTTACTGAATACACTTGAGTATACTTAAGGAATGTTCTCAGAATTAAGCATAAATGTTGTTTGCACTTAAGAAACTTAAGATTTGCTGCTGTCTTATGTAATTTATCTTTTTTTTCTAACATTTTTTCTAACACGTTGAATGTTAGAATAAATTATTCTTTGCCTAAATACTTTGAGGCATGTTCCTAGTTTTGCCACCACACATTAGAAGTTGTTTTATTTTTTGTTTGGTTGAATAAACTTGAAGAAATCATGGAAATCATTTCCACACATTTAATTTAAATTCAACATTAAGCATTTTAATTGTTTAAACCAAACACCATTAAATTTAGTTAACCAAATCTACTTAAAGGGAATGAAACTTTTTTTCTATGGTTTAATATGATCCTATTTAGATAAGTCTTTTCAACTTGTGAGATTACTAATGAGTTCAGATTACACTATAAATTTAAAGCAGCACTATGTAACTTTTCCACCTTAATCTAATATTTCATCATCATCATTGTGATGGTACATCAACTTCCAACAGGTTTAATGAACCTCTGTCATGGTCTGAGGGGTCTGTATCGCCTTCACTGGCACTATGTAACTTTGAGGTGGATGGTAGGAACCCTTCCACACTACTGGTAAAGCACTACCGCTTTTGTCCAAAGGAGCTGCCAAACTCAACAAAAGCTGAAAGTTACATTGTGCTGTTTAAGTTAATTTGACCCATTTAAATTTAGTTGGATTAAACTAAAGTATTAGTGCCAATCAAATGTACAATCAGTAAAACTGACATAATTCTACTGGGTTAAAGTAGAACAAAAATATTAAGTTGAACGAACTCAAATAAATAAGCTTGACACAAAGTATATTGGACTGAAACAAAAAAAAATGCTTGGTGTTGAAAAGGAGTAATTTGAATTTGTGGAAATGATTTCCATGATTTGTTTAGGCTCTAGTGGCCCTTTATTCAAGTCGCAGATAGAAAGGGGGTAGAGAGAGAGATCGGGGAGGACATGCAGCAAAGGTGGGCATGCCGGGATTCGAACCTGCGACCGCTGCAGGAGGACTGTAGCCTCAGTATATGAGCCGCTGCTTAACCCACTGCCCACTGATTTTTTTAAGTTAATTTAACAAATTTGAGTGCACTTTAATATAAAAAAAAATATGTAAAACTGAAACAGCACACATGGGACCCTGAATGGACCTTTATTCTGTCAGCCATCACACTGATACAAATATTGTGCTTGATCTACTTAAAAAAAAATAAGTCAAATTTTTGCATGAGATTATTATTATGTAGATCAAGAAAGACTAGTCTTTGTATAAACTACTTAATCTTTTTTATGTAAATAATACATTTTGCAAGTACAGTCAACTTAATTGTGTTAAGTTTACTTACTACTTATTTATCAAAATTAAGTTGACTTTACTTGTAAATGAATTTTGTACATACTAAAAATTAAGTAGTTTATACAAAGACTAGTCTTTCTTGATCTACATGAAAATCTCATGCGAAAAAGTTGCCTTAATTTTTTTAAAGTAGATCAAGAAAGATATTTTTAACTGTGGTGTTGTACTTAAACAAATAAACCATGTTTCACCTAAACGTTGGTCAATCTGCCCAATATATTAAAAGGTAAATACAACAAGATCATTGCTTGTTGTTTGTGTGTAAATGAACAGATTGCCTGGGATTACATAAATACTGCTTGTTAAGGAAAAAATGCACGATGTCTGTTTTTTTGAACAAATGCAGATTAAGTTCAAAACTAGATGTATTCATGTAAAGCAACAAACTTCATTTTTAATTGTTAATATCACAGATTTAAACATGTTATATTTACATGCGTTTAGATGTATTTTTTTCAGTGCAGAGTCTCTGTCCTGCAGGCTGTTACTAGGCGGTGGGCAGCACCAGGAAGCCGGTGAAAGTGTGTCCGGTGCTGCTCTGCGCCGTCACCAGGTGGTTGAACCTGGTGACCTGCAGAGACACCTCGTCCCCGGCCTGCAGCTGCAGCAGCGCAGAGCCAGACGTGACCAGGAAGCCGTCGGCCGTGTCGCACAGGGTCATGTGATCGGCGCTGCCCTTCATCAGCCTCAGACACACCTGGAGGAGGAGGAGGATAGGCAAGGCAAATTTATTTATAAAGCACATTTCACATGATGAGCATGGACTCAATGTGCTCAATCAGAATCAGATTTTATTGGCCAAGTTTGAACATTGCCTGAAAAGGAATTTGACTCTGGTAATTTCGCTCACTGTACCCAGATTTAAAAAATAGCAAACAGTAAATAAACAAATGTGGCACTTATTAACATATATACAATTAAAAAACTGAAAGGTGCAGCAGTGTGAGGTAGGCTCTAAATAACATATGTACAATTTTTAAAAGTGAAAGGTGCATGATCATTGTTGGTGCATTGTTGCAGCACGTGATAGTGCCATTAAATAACTGTTATTGTTATTGTCATAGCACGGTGATGGATTTCTCCAAGACTCTATTAATTGTGAGAGTTCATCAAAGCAACAGCTTGGGGGATAAATACAAATACATAAACAAACAAACAAACAACATTACAGGCTTACAATAAAAGAAACCGACAAAAATATGTCAAGAGAAAAACAACAATAATTCCATTTTAACAAAAGTGCGATCACCCAGCCAAACATGTAGAGTTTAGTCAAACGCCTGTGCAAAAAGGTAAGTTTTTAGTCTGCTTTTGAAAGAGGGCTGTTGGAGCAGACCTTAGTTCCTGCAGAGAGGAATTCCAGAGAGTGTAGTAGTGACTGAAGCACCATGAGCCGATCTAGTGTGAATTCTAGGTATGATGAGAAGACTCTTATTTGATGATCTAAGGGATCTGTCTGGTATGTATTCAGCATGTCAACCATGTAGGAGGGAGCTAAGCCATTCATAGATTTAAAGACAATAAGAAGCACTTTCAAATCTACTCTTTGTTTAAGGGAGCCAGTGAAGAGAGGATAAAACTGGAGTGATGTGTTCATACCGCTTGGTTTTTGTTAGAATTTGGCATTTGGCATTTTGAATAAGCTGGAGTTTATGTAACTCTTGCTTTGTTAGTCCTGCAAAAAGTGCATTGTAATAATCTAATCTACTGGAGATAAAAGCATGAACCAACTTTTCAGAGTCTGATTGTGACAGAAAGCATCTTACTTTAGATATATTTCTGAGATGATGAGAATACGGAGAATACGGCACTTCAGACGAATGAAACACGGGGGAAACGTCTGAAGAATGACCAAAGTACAGGTTACCAGACCAAACTCACTCTGCTCTTCACTGACGTGTGGAAACTGAAGAAATACACGCCGCTGGTGACGCAGGTGAACGTCCCGTTGGTCAGAGATTCTCCTTGAAACTGCGCGTCCAGGTCAGGCAGGATGTGTCTGTGGGAGATTTTCACGCACACCTGTTATTAATAATCGTTTCACAGCCAAACAGTCAATTTAACCTTTAGGACACTTGAAACTGATGAATCTGGAGCAGTCTTATAATTAGTTGGTTTAAAGGTGACAACATGATGGAAATAAGTTTCTTTCTACCAAAGTCTGTAGTCAAAATAACTTTTCTATTACCTGACATATAATCTGTGGGGAAAAAAAGGAAAAAACATGAACAAACAAACAACAAAACAAAAACAAAACATGCAGAGCAGGAAAGGCTGCAGTTCCTCTACCGACCACTAGGCTGTGTCATACCCACTAACGATAATGATACATTGTGCAAATACACTTAATCTGCCTGTAAATCTAAGTAAAATTGGTTAATTTTAGATAGTTTAAGAATACAAGACATCAAAGTCACTTATTTAGGTATTTATTTTAAAGTCAGAAGTGAACTGAGGTAGCGGCATCATTCACAATACAACCGAGCTGTTGCAACAACAGGAAAACCAGTGTTTGAAAAAGGTGTTTCCATAACTAAAAAAAGCACAGAAGTAAAATTATAAAACCATTAAAATAAATAAGAGAATAATAAAGAAAAATAGGAACTACTATTAAAAATGAAAAGTAGTTCCTACCAGCAGCGTGTCATTTAGACTAAATCTGAATAGTTTAGTTACTTTCCATCGTATTCCTGTTAATGATATTAATGATATAATCACCACAAATGACTGAAGTATCAAAGGTATCGATTATTTTCATTTGAGAATCGATTTTAGAGCGTACAGATCTGGTATCGGAAGCATCGATATTTCGGTATTGATCCACACATCACTAGTGGAAAGTACTAAAGCACCTGTCCAGAACCAGCTCTGGAACTGAGTTGATCTGCGTTGATTTCAGGGTTTAAATGTCCACATTTACAGCAGAATTAAACCTATTTAGAGTCTGGTTCAGAAGACGGTTTTGGTCTGTTCAGGGCGATGCTGGTAGGTTTGCATCGAGTCTGACCCGATACCGGGCGGCCAAGTGGAGCTCTGCTAGTCTCCGTTTCACCTCAGTACCTGATTAAGATGTTGGTTCGACACTTAAAATGAGGATATTTCTATGTGGCACTTGGTGTAATAGAAGTGATGGGTCAATTTAAGGGTCAAATGTACATTAGATGTAAGGCACATGTTTGTTGTTTTTTTTGTTTCTTTTTATTCTTATGTGGGATATGTTCTCTTTTTGTATATGTTTTCATTTAAAAGAGGACAGTGAACATCATATATGTTTATAATTTTGTGATGATATATTTGTTCTGTCGCAAAAATATTAATTAAAAACAAAAAAAAGGGTTATTTGGACAGATATGATCAGAATGGATGTAGCAAGTGAGCCGGCTAACTTTTGACATGAGGTGGGCGTGTTCCAACCAACCTCCTGGTCGTGTTTCACCTTTTAGATTAACCAGTTTCTGACTGAGTGTTGTTGGTTTTGAGTCTGAACCAGAACCAGAAGAAAGCACCGCGGTCGGCTTCTGCCTGAGAAATTAAGGCCCCGTTTCCACGTAGCAAAAACGGTGGCGTTTTCATGCGTTTTCGCCGTTCGTTTACACAAAAACGAAACTCAAAGTCACCAAAAACGATAATTTCTGAAAACGTCACATTATGCCACAGAAACGTCACCACACTGCAAAAACTCTAAATCTTAACAAGATTATTTGTCTCATTTCTAGTTAAAATGTTTCATTTTTAGTCAAAAAAAATCTCATTACACTTAAAACAAGAGTCATCACTGGAAAAAAGTGAAAATTTACTTGAAACAGGTGAAAATTGTCAAATAACAAGTTATTTATCTGGTGGTGACTCTTGTTTTAAGTGTAATGAGATTTTTTGACTAAAAATGAGACATTTTAACTAGAAATAAGACAAATATTCCTGGTAAGATTTTGAGTTTTTGCAGTGCAGCGTCATGTGTGCGACCTGTGTTTACAATTTGTTTGGCCACTGTGAATATTTTCTTGTATTTTACTTGTTTTATATTCTAAAGTCACACTTAAAAGTAACTCCACTTCTCTGTCACTCCAAACGAAAGACTCTCGTTCATCTTGGAAGTAACTGGAAGTTACTCGTGTCTTTTGTTGATGTTTTTTTCCAGGATTCTGATTGGCTAGCATGACTTTATCTTCTCGTTACACTGCCCCCTGTAGGTCTGGCTGCTCATAGCACCTTAACAGCGTATTTATTCGGGTAAATGATGGTATTTTTCAAAACGTAGAGGGGGAAATATCCGTTTTTGTAAATACCCAGCTATGTGTAAACGTGGCCTAAATCCCACACCTGCTTCCCTCTCCAAGACCTTAAAGCGTCTCACGTGTTGAAGTTGATGGGCGCGTCCAACTCTGGCGGTTGTGTCGTCATCATTTTGTAGGAGAAGAAAGATTTGAGATCGGTGGAAGGGCTGTAGGGTCTCCCCTTCTCTCCTTTGGGCCCTGGATATCCGGACGGGCCCGGCAGACCCACGTCCCCCTTCAGACCCGGCCGGCCCGGGGGGCCCCGGTCCCCCGACACTCCCTTTACGCCCCTGCCTGACAGCCCATCCTCACCTGCGCATAGAAATAATCATCATAACAAGCCCCTCGCAGTTAAAGCTGCAGCCCAGAATAAAAAAATAAAAAAAGATAACTGGAAATGATCATTTACTTTGTAGTACTTATGTAAGTTTCATGTCAGGTCAGCTCACCTGGATCTCCTTTCTCTCCTTTGAGGCCGTCCTTGCCGTTGGGTCCATGGATGCCTGGAATACCGGGAATCCCGTGAACTCCACCTCTGCAGGACGACTGCGTGGCAGCCGGGGCGGCGAGGACCAGGAGCAGCAACGCTGCAGCGCTGCAGCTCAGACACCGCCGGTCCTGAACACAAACCACAACCAGGTCCTGAACACAAAACACAACCAGGTCCTGAACACAAACCACCACAACCAGGTCCTGAACACAAACCACAACCAGGTCCTGAACACAAACCACCACAACCAGGTCCTGAACACAAACCACAACCAGGTCCTGAACACAAAACACAACCAGGTCCGGTACTATATATATATATATATATATACAGTACATACCAAATGTTTGGACACACCTTCACATCCAAAACAAATGGGGAAGTCTGTCCAAACTTTTGGTCTGTACTGCATATATGTGTGTGTATGTGTGTGTATATATATACAGGACTGTCTCAGAAAATTAGAATATTGTGATAAAGTTCTTTATTTTCTGTAATGCAATTAAAAAAACAAAAATGTCATACATTCTGGATTCATTACAAATCAACTGAAATATTGCAAGCCTTTTATTATTTTAATATTGCTGATTATGGCTTACAGTTTAAGATTAAGATTCCCAGAATATTCAAATTTTTTGAGATATGATATTTGACTTTTCTTAAGCTGTAAACCATGATCAGCAATATTAAGATAATAAAAGACTTGCAATATTTCAGTTGATTTGTAATGAATCCAGAATGTATGACATTTTTGTTTTTTTAATTGCATTACAGAAAATCACAATATTCTAATTTTCTGAGACAGTCCTGTGTGCAGATGTTGAATAAGTGAAACCCAGAAAAAAGCCACTAGAACTGATTGAAGTCTGAAATATGAGCCTTCAGGCTTCACGTCAATTTAAAAAAAAGATTTTCTTCATAAAAACACACTGAATATGATGTGATAATCAATCATCTGCACATGAATTCAGCCATAAGACAAATGTCTGCGTGAAACCCACAAATATGCATTTAAATTGAAGGCATTTGAATGCTGTCCTGGCTCTAACCCTCCGGCAGGAACACACAAACACAGATTTGAACCGTTTCAATTGCAAGAAAAGAAAAAAAGAATGCAACCAAATATATTAAACTCCTAAGATATATTTATCATCATACGCATTGTAAGTAGGGTAAAATAATCTCACCATGTGCAGTGATGAGGTCTGGCGTCTTGCAAGGACACGATTAATCCGTCTCCTTCAGAGTCTCAGATGTGATTCAGTCGTGAAGAAAACGGGAAGTGAAACATCTCGAAGCAGCAACAGAATAAGATGTTTATGAAATCTGCAGATTTGTTTTCTCTTTTTTTTTCACAAATAAAATTGATACATAAAAGTAATTAATCACTAAAGCCAATGGAGCTCAGTAGGTAGAGTAATCATCTCCTTTTGCTTGTTGATCTGCTGGGATTCACTTAACCTGCAAATGTTTCTGACGTAAAGAGACTGGGGGTCTTTCCTCTGGGACACAAAACCATCAGTGGACTTTAGAAATGACAAAGTTCTGCAGCAAATACTAAAAATTTAGCCTTGGTAACTTGAATAAACCCAAAACTGCTGAGAGCAGCAAAATAACAGCCAGATGTGCAGACTGGGACTCTACTCAAAAAAGATGAACACTGACCTTAAAGATGTTTTTGTCAACTCGAATCGTAAGAATGAATCATCCTTTGTGCCTTAAAATCATTATGCTTCCTTTGTTTCATGGTTATTCTGCATCAAGACGCCTCATGTATGTTGTGACCCTTTTGCACGCAACTGTTTAATTAAATCTACTGAAATCTGGAACAAAAAAGTATACATTTTCCATCACATTGTCCTTATTCTCCGTTGGCTTTCCTTCAGACTCTGTTCCTGGGTAGAGATACTATACAGAGGCCTTAATTTGATCAGTTAATAGTAGGGATGCACGATATGTGTTTTTTCAAGCCGATACCGATAACGTCCTGCTTCTTAAGACCGATACCGATAACATATTCATATTTATTAATTTTTTTAATGTATATTCACCTGTAGTTTGTGCACACCTGGAGACAAAAGAGATGGAAGAAAAACTGTGCAATCTTTACTGGAACTTTTATTATTGGATATCGGACCTATTTTTAATATTACCGGATTTATTGATATAGGGAGTTAATCTGTGGAACAACTGCAAAGATGAAATGAAATCCTGCAAATCACTAAGTAAGTTTAAACAAATCTTTAAAATCAATACTCTTTATGGATACAAAACGGAAATGGACACATGAACTGACAGCCAGTGACCAAAGTGCCTTGCTCAGCTGAACCACTTTTTCTTTTCTTTTATGCTTTTCTTTTAGAAGTTCTGTGAAATGAAGAAATTGTAAAAACAGAACATTAGAAGGGGTAGGACTAAAAAAGTTTTTTGAAACTTCATCCTACACCCTTTCAAACAGGAAATATTTATCTACATATAGATTTGTCTCTTTAATTTGCTTTGTTTTGCTTATGTTTTTTTTTTTTTTTTTTTTAAGATTTTTTTGGGCTCTAGTGGCCCTTTATTCAAGCTGCAGATATGAAAGGGGGTAGAGAGAGAGATAGGGGATGACATGCAGTAAAGGTGCGCAGGCCGGGATTCAAACCTGCGACCGCTGCAGGAGGACTGTAGCCTCAGTATATGAGCCGCTGCTTAACCCACTGCGCCACCGAGCGGCCATGTTTTTTTTTTTTTTCTCGGTATATACATTTTATGTATTCTGATTATTTTTTTGTTTTTGTTTTAACCGGTTTGAATAAATAATTAAATGAAAAAATTAAATATGACACCATAATTCCTGATATCGGCCTGATAAATTCAGATTCAGACGACTTTATTAATCCCTTTGGGAGGTTCCCTCGGGGAAATTGACATCTCCATCTCACTCACACAGCACTGTCATATACAAATCAAACACCCATATAAAGATGAAAAGATAACAAATTTAAAAGAAAAATAGAAATTAATAATAAAAAAGAAAAAAAAGAGCAGTACCAAAGGAATCAATAAATATCGGATCGATATTTATCGCGCACCCTTAGTTAAGAGTTTAAAGAAGAATATGGTACCCTCACTGCCCCCCCAATAACCTGTGCCAGAAAAATATTTGCTGCAAGATCAAATAAATGCAAAAACAGCTGACTTTAAAAGGTTTTTGCCAAATTATGTCCGTAACCATTAAAGTATGTGCAGACAGGGGAAAATAAATAAATGCAAAAATGACATTTTAGTGAGATGTTTAACTCGGTCAACCATTAGACTTGATGTCGACGTTGATCTGGGGCTCGTGTTCACTTGTACTTCGTTACCAGGAAGACTGACTGAGCAGCATCATCTTCATCCTCTTCATCATCTTCATCATCTTCATCAAGCCGCATGGACGCTGCAAGTTAAACCAGAACTTCAGGGTCTGTTTTAATTCTCTAACTGGTCACATGCAGACGCTCTGTTTATGGGCTGTTTGATTTCCCTGCAGGTGGCCACGTCCCCTTTTCTCTGGCACGCTTTTCCAGTAATTCTCAGATTTTTTTTTGGTCATCTGAGGACACAGAAGTGAAATAGTTCAACGTGAAGTCAGGAAAAAAACGATGATGAAGCATGAAAGAACCTTGATCTAACTTGGATTCATGCTCCCACTTTGTTCTGTTTTTCTCTGAACTTCCTCTTTCTTGCCGTCGCCTTGTTTGACCTCAGTGCAGATGTCAGCGTCTGTGCCACTAAACTTTTGATTTCCTCAGTCATCGGGCCGGTGTTTATTTGTTTTTAATAGCCGCTTCCTGCAAAATCTGCTGGCTGGCAAATTTACTGTATTTCTCGGATCCTCTTTCCATTTTCGACCCGTTTTCTCAGCTTAAATTTGCAGTACGAGGCCTTTTATTTTCTACTTTTCAGAACAAGCTGGTCATTGCATTTTAACAAATTACCAAGGCAAGATAAAAATAAGAATGAACTGCTTTTATGCAGTAATTTGCTATAAAATCTGAGTCGTTAAGCTAATAAAACACAATGAATTATCATTTCTTTTGTCTTTATCGAACGCATCCATTAAACATTCACGCCGCTCCTGGACTTGGTGGGAAAACTTTCTGTAGGAGTTTTTAGTACCTCTGGATCGAACCTGCTCTCAGTCTGGGGACGTTTATGTCCATTTACAGGATTTCTGGGTCACCAGACTTTACTCCACATCATCCCTGAGGTCGGGGGTCGTCAATCATGACATAGTCGCTCCGAAAGGCGTTTTTTATTTTTCCTGTGGCAGATTCACGTCATACTGCTTCAGCTTCAGCTGGGCAGCCTCCCTAACGTTGTCCTATTTTGGTAAATTTCCCCTCAATTAGAGGTGCAGACCCTAAACCACCGTGCCTCAGACCTGGGAGGATGTCTGGATGATAGTAAACTTAGGCTTTGTTGCGTCGTACACGGTCCGGGATAATCTTCCTGAATAACTCAACTTTTGATTCAAAAATGAAAATATAAAACCAAAATAAAAGTTCACTAAATCTGACATATGGATAACTTAACAAAATATTCCGTTCAAGAGGGCAGGTATTGAATTAGCAACTTCTTTAACCGATAATATCGTTCACTGTAAATGTAAATAGGAGCGTTTGTGGCCAAATAAGCAGCCGAGTGTGGAAAGTGAACTTCTGGGAGGGAACTCGGACGGAGATGAAAAACGTCGACATGCTGATGAACAGAAGCTTAAGCTGCATTCATGTTGAACATGAATAATGCTGTAGTTGTCATGTATGAGCTCTTATTGTGAAACTGTGGTCCATAGTTTCAGAGATTGCACCCTCACTTACTGGAGTCATAAATCATCTTCTGGCATAAATCAGGTTTGAATAATAATGTCACTTACATTTTTATTGCTCCTGATTTTTCTGGCTTTCAGGTTTTACAGACTAGACTGCAAACCTTTAGGCCCAACTCTAGTGTGGTTGTTCATGGTATCCCATTTGGAAACAAGAGTGGTGTACCACAGGGTATATACTTGGTACTCTGGGTTTTTGTTTTTTCCCAATTCCTTATACCCCTCTTTGGGTTATTTAGGTATTTTCATATCATATTTTCATTTAGTTTCCTTTCAGAAAGATTTCATTGAACAAACAGATGGCAAAAAATGACTTTTGGCATGAATGGCATCCAACTGTTGATCTCTGCCTTTTATATCATGAATCTATATCTTTTAATCAACCAAAATAAGTTTTTTGCCTCTTGCAATCATCATTTCTAAAAAGTGTACCTTTGTTTATGTGTCTGTCATTGTCATTCTAGTGTCCAGTGTCCCTCCTCTGACCCAAAAACATTCATCTTGAGGGTGCTGTGTTAACACAAGCTCATTGGCAGAGTTACTGGTGCTGAGCTATTTTTTCTGCATGAAGTTATACTTGTCAACTGTAAATACTTTTTAAGCCCATTTAATTAAGTAATAAAGATACAATCATAAGGAATAACTCATCCTTTAAAAATAGCATTAACAGTATTTTGTAATGAAGACTCATTACTTTTACTAAACTATATTTACACTGAAAAACATTTGCTTTTAAGTAACTGTTTTTTTTAAATACTGTATTCGAATGGGGGGGAAACAATCAGCTCCAGCTCTTTGTGTTCTCGTCAGGATGAATCAAAAGTAGAAATATGGCACAAATAAGTAAATAAGACGTCTGACACACATTTTGGTTGTTTTTTTTAATCTCTTTTTGTAGTTTATTGTGTTGATCAGTTCAAATACATTTCAAATACATCTCCTGCTGAGCAGAATACACATTATTAACTTTTATGCGCTGAAATAGTTAAAAAATGACCATCTGTTTTAAAGTCACATGTCAATAAAATTTGTGGGTGTGGCCTAAAGATAATCTTCAACCTGTGTCTTCTTTGGAAGTGCAATATATTTGTAAATTTAAATAATGTCAATACTATATGAACAAGTTAAGATTACAAATATGAAATTTCCTATGTTTACGTTTCAGTCGTGATAAACAGTAGGGGGCGCTCGAACCAGAAGGGTTGCATCTCGTCATTCCCGACCGTTTGAACATTTTCTTGGAAATATTTTTCTTGACATTTGAAAAAAAGTAAAAAGAACAATAAAATAGTCTGAAGTTGTCCGTCCGAGTTTCACAATAATTGTCACAATTGAGGAAAATTCTTAACAGAACTTTGATCGAACAATATGTTTCTAAGCTGCTTGACAATAAAGTTTGTGGGCATGTCCAGAAGTTACTTTTGCGATGTAATGATCAAAAATCTTGGTACAAGTCAGTAGACGTCTCCGTGGCAGAACAAATTTCTCCAATCAGAGGTGACGAGTGGGCCGAGATTAACATTTGGAATTTGGTACGTTTGTGATTTCTGTGAACCCGCTTGGACCTCAACGAATTTCTCATTTACATTTCTCCCACCTCCAAGTAAAGATCCAGATTTTCATTTAACAAGAGAGAATTTGCAGGCAGTTCAAATAAAATGCAACAACCTCAAACTGTGACCAAAATGTTAATTGTAAAAGTGAAAGACACCTGAGACAGGAAGGGAAGAAGGTTGTTTTGTTAGTGCGAGTGCAGCAGGAACCCGGAGAAGACGCTGTAGCCGTTGGGCTTCCCCGTCATTCCTTTGTAGTCTTTTGTCTCCAGCCACACCTCCTGCTCTTTCGACAGGTAGACGGCCAGCCCACCTGAAGTTACCTGGAAGCAGTTTAGAGTCATGACATGAAGTACACGCCCACAAAACCTTCAGTTAAGGTCAGATCCTCACAGGCTGCAGATTTACACTTTTCCACTAGTACCTACTCAGCCTGACTCGACTCCCCTCAGTTTGGCGCTTTTCCACCAGGGATCTAACGTGCTGAGTAGAAACTTTTTCTGTAACTACTCGTCATTACACTACATGCCACCGATTGGTCAGGCGGTTGGCCAATCAGATGTCGTTAGGATTAGTTAGGATGTGACATCATTTCAAGAGCGACTCGCCGCTTGAAGCCTTTTCTCCCTCCGTTGTTTTAATTTTATATTGAATTCAAGCAGCAGATATCAACTCATCCATGTTCTCCGTCTTCGGTGTCTTACTTCTTCGTTTGTGTCGCACAATCGAGTACGTCACAGCAGCTTCGCTCCAACCTGCCTGCTTCTGATCTAGGTGCTGGATTGTAGTGGAAAAGAAACCGGGCCGAGTTGAGATAAGTAGAGCTGAGATGAGTAGAGCCGACGCAAGGCGAGTTGAGAGGAGTGATGAGGCGAGTGAAGTCGAGACGAGGCGAGTCGAGACGAGGCAAGGCGAGTCGAGGCAAGGCGAGTGGAGTCGAGACTAGACGAGTGGTGACGAGGCGAGGCGAGTGGAGTGGAGTCGAGACGAGTGGAGACGAGACGAGACTAGTGGAGACGAGGCGAGGCGAGTGGAGTTGAGACGAGTGGTGACGAGGCGAGGCGAGTGGAGTGGAGTCGAGACGAGTGGTGACGAGGCGAGGCGAGTGGAGTGGAGTCGAGACGAGTGGAGACGAGACGAGACTAGTGGAGACGAGGCGAGGCGAGTGGAGTTGAGACGAGGCGAGTGGAGTTGAGACGAGGCGAGTGGAGTCGAGACTAGACGAGTGGTGACGAGGCGAGGCGAGTGGAGTGGAGTTGAGACGAGGTGAGGCAAGGCGAGACGAGTCGAGTCGAGGCAAGGAGAGACGAGTCAAGGCGAGACGTAGCGAGGCGAGTGGAGTGGAGTGGAGTCGAGACGAGGCGAGTGGAGACGAGACTAGACGAGTGGTGACGAGGCGAGGCGAGTGGAGTGGAGTTGAGACGAGTGGAGTCGAGACGAGACGAGTGGAGACGAGGTGAGACGAGTCAAGGCGAGACGTAGCGAGGCGAGTGGAGTGGAGTGGAGTCGAGACGAGGCGATTGGAGTCGAGACGAGTCAAGAGGAGGCGAGACGAGGCAAGGCGAGACGAGGAGAGTCGAGATGAGGTAAGACGAGGCGAGTCGAGGCAAAGCGAGTGGAGTCGAGATGAGGCGAGTGGAGTCGAGTTGAGGCGAGTCGGACTAAGTAGGTTTTTGTGGAAAAGCACCATTAGAGTTTACTGGTTTATGCTACAAAATAAAGCGCACAGCTTTCAAACCTGCTGATTACCACCACTACAGTGGGCACCTAAAGTGGCAAGTGAAGGGGTCAATGCCCATCGTGGACCCAAACACAAACATCGCAACATGAGCCTCGTGCTCATACCTGTCTCTTGTGGTGCCGGTGGTCGCAGAAGGACATCACCAGCGAGCTGTCGCGCTTCATCAGCACGCAGAGTCTGTCCTCCAACGATGCGTGGAAGACGAAGTAGTACGTCCCCGGGACCCGACACCTGCAGCACAACACGCACTTCTCAGTTCAGACGCTCGCCGCCGAGCGCCGGCAAGGTTTTAATGACAGAAACACGACCAAGAGAACCAAAAACTGGGCATTCTCGCCTGAAGCGTCCGGTGTTGGTGTCGTAGCCGCCGTCGATGTTGGTGATGACTTTGGTGAAGCGGATAACGCTGTTTCTGTCCGGGTACTCGCTGGTTCCCCTCGCCACGCTGAAGGCCACCTGCTGCTGGACCCCGGCGGTCCTGCGGAACCAAACGTTAGCCTCAAATCTGACTCTGCATCAGTGATAAATGCCTGTAGAAGAAGAACTTCCTCTGATTACATACCCGTGTTCCCCGGTGTCTCCTGGAGCTCCAATGAATCCCCACGTTCCTGGTTCCCCGGGTTCTCCGCTCTGGCCTCGTTTCCCGGGGTATCCCAGCTGGCCCGGGTCGCCCGGTGCACCTCTCCCAGGCCCGGAGGTTTGACTCCCCAGAGCTCCTGCAGAGAACAGGTGGTTGGATGCAGCTTGTTTCTAAAGAGCAGGTTCTGTCACGACAGCCGGATCTGCAGAGACGTTCACGGACTCTAACGGTTAAATTCCTCAGGGAGGAGCACGTTAAATGTGAGAACTTTTATTGCTCTGGTCACCTGGTCTGATCTTCAGTTAAACTTTCCACCTGTGAAAAATCTTTCTCTCTGCAAGATGTTGCACTTTAGTTTGAACCTGATGCAGAAACGTTGCTGCTGCATTTCCACCTTTGTATTTCCTGTGTCCACGCACTAAAAACTGATCTGCTGATCTGCTAATTGATCTGCTGATGATCAATTAGAATGCTGATTGGTCAGTTAATCAAGTACTGATTGATCAGTTAATCGAGTGTTGATTGATCAGTTAATAGAGTGCTGATTGATCAGCTCATCGAGTGCTGATTGATCGGTTCGAGTCCCGATTGATCAGCTCATCGAGTGCAGATTGATCAGTTCATCCAGTGCTGATGATCAGCTCATCGAGTACTGATGATCAGTTCGCCCGCAACTTGACTTCTTCAATCCAAATAAAGCAGAAAAGGAAACATCGTCTTAGTTCAAATGTTTTCCTTTTTCTTTTTACTTCACTTCTGTGAAACAAATGACGGCATAATAATAATATTGATAATAATAATAATAATCATAATCATAATCATAATAATAATGTAGTTTGTCTGATATTGAGACGATTCAGACGATTTTTATTATTCAATGTTTTTTTCAGAAGCAAAGAAAAGAAAATCACATGCTTTGTTGAGAGAAACGTGTCTGAAATAGTTTCAGCCCTCAAATCAAAATCATTTCATTTGTCATGAATCATAACTGTAGACTGTGAGAGATACCTGGCTCTCCTTTCTCTCCCTTCTCTCCATCCCGGCCGTCTCTGCCAGGAAGCCCGGGAATACCTGAGGGCCGACACACACATCAGAACACAGGTAAACACACACACACACACACACACACACACACACACACACACACACACACACACACACACACACACACACACACACCTGGCATCCCAGGCATCCCTCTGGCCGGACACGTCTCCACGGCGACCGAGAGAGGTGTGGCCAACGAGAGCAGGGCTCCGACCACGAGAAAACTACGACCGAACATGACGGAGAACCTGAGGAGGAGAGGAGGAGAAAAAGAGAGAGTGGTGATAACAGAGAGGTCGGAAAACAGAAAGAATGAAAGAGGAGAAAAAAGATGAGAAGAGGGGGAGAAAATGGAGAGCAGGAGAGAGGGAATGGCACAGGACAGGTGAGGGAGGAAACAAGTAAAAGAATCATGAGAAGAAGAGAAAAAGGAGAGCCGAAGATAAAGAAACAAGGGGAGAAGGTGATAAAAGAGAAGATGAAAGTGAAGAAAAGACAAGTTTTCTAAAACATTAAAAGAAATGAAAGAAAACTGAACTCGGTCACAAATGTAACAAAAGTCTTAAGCTCTTAAATCCCGACTACTGCAACCAGTCATTTCCCATCAATACCTTTGAACTGAATCCGAAACTCACCTGAGAAAATAAGAAAAGCCGCCTGGGAGAGTTGAAGACGGCTCACAGCGTCTCCAGAACCTCGCAGCCGCCAGATGAGGAAGACGAGAACAAAACCAAAGATTCAGCAGGTTTCACGTCACTGGTGAAGTTCTGGGCCGCCGGGTTGCAGTTCTGCATTTCTGGGAGGTCACGGACCGCCGCGGGGGGTCGGGGGGGGTCAGCAAATAGACGTTAACCACAGAGCTGGAGCCCGGTCCCTGCCAGAGGGTCATGAATGGATCTGTACCTCATAGATGGAGACGTTGACATGCTGATGAATTAAAAACATCGGCAAGTGAAGGGCTTTTCCTTATTTCAGCCTGCTGTGACACTTAACACCCAACTCCTCCGGCACATGAGCCCTGGATTTCTGTGTGGAATTGTGGGGGATCCACCTTTAAAACCACCTTAAATTCAATAATAAAACTTCATCGAATCATCAATAAGGCTGATTACTACGCTCACACAGATCCATTTTTTTTTTTTTATAAATTCTCATGTTATCAAATGTTATGATTTGTTTTATTATAAAATCATTATGTTCAGAGCAAAATCAAAAATGCTCCCTGACTCAATACAGAGGTTTTTTTCAATTCAGGAAACTCCCTATTATCTTACAGGTGTCTGCAATTTCACTGTACAAAAAGCTAAAAAAGGTATGAAAAGGAGATGTGTCTCCATCATTGGAGTTAAATTCTAGAATGATGCCAACATGAATTTAAAAAAATGTCATTCTCTTTTGGTTTTTAAGAAAAAGGTTTGTAAAGCTATTTTTGAAGCTTATAAGTGCGATTGACTATCTGTAAATGTTTCTTTGCTTTTCTGTTGTTTCTTTGCCTTTTGTTGTTTCTTTGCTTTTCTGTTGTTTCTTTGCTTTTCTATTCTCTTTTTGGTTTTCTGGAGGTCGGTAGCCACAAAAAGATAGTTGATAATAAAGGATAGGCTTTTATAAGCAGTTTGTTTCAGCCTGTGCCTTTTCAGTCATTGTTCAACACGTGATTATTGGTTTTGTGTGAAATTTTAATGCTGTGCACAATGTTTTTTGGTGTTGTGTTTTGTGTCGTCATGACTGAATAAACTTCATTCATTCATTCATTCATTCATTCATTTGATCGCCAACTCCCCGTGTTTCTAATTCCTGACGGGTTTATTCTACTTCAGCTTTTTTTAGGTGGAAATGTTTCAGATGTGCTTAAATGTTACCCCATGCCTCCTCAGTTCACTCAGTAAATGCACCATACACTTGAAAAAGTAATTTATTTGCTTGTTTTTTTGTTTGTTCTCCCCCTCAAGTTCTATGCTTAACCCATTTTTGTATTTGTTTATAAAAATTTTATATGAATCTTGTGATAAGATTTTCCACTCAAAACCGAAAGGTAGTTGCAAGTAAAACCATTTAATTAAAAAAAAGTATTTGGTCTTCTATTTGTTGGTGAATATGAACCAACATATGTGATTTCTATTACTGAAAATTAAAAAGAGGTAAAACTAAACAGTTGTGGCCCCCAGTTTCCCCTCTGATGCTTCTTCTTCTCCTCCGTCCTCAGAACCAGTCCAGAAAAAAAGAAAAAGAAAGCCGAGACATTTAAAAAACAAAAAGACATGTTGATTACTCACAACTGAGGAAATCTAAGGTCACTAGCAATCTGTAACTGGGAGGAGTCGTGCAATTGTATTTAATTTGATCACATTTTCATTCACGATTCAGACCTGGATGTATTTATTTTGAGTAAAACTAAACCTGATGGAGATGGAGAGCTGAAAATCACACGTTGTTTTTGTTCATATTTACGCCAAAAAAAGATTGATATTTTATGAAGGTTCACAGATGTTTAACACTCTTCTGCAGCAGGAAGAGGTCGTGTGAAGACGAGCTAAAGAAGCAAACATTTACAATAAAGAAGAAGTACAAAAAGCAATTTCACTTCCTTGTCCACCAGCTCTTTACCAAGCTGCTGATGAAAATCTAATTAATGTTTGAGCAAATTTTACACGAGAAAAGTTTGACCTTTAAGACCTTTTAGTTTTTTTCTACAAACATCTCTCCTCAGTGATGGTAATGTCCTGGATGTGTATAAAGGCATTTCAGATTCAGCTGTATTAGATATAATTAGGAGGTGACTGATGATGCTGCTGCAGAATATTAAACTACATCACCATGACAACGGGATTACAATTGAATAGTTTTTTCCAGTGTTTACTAAGGATGAAATAGTTGCTGCTTCATGATTTTTTCTTTTATGCAAACTTCATAAAATCCTATCAAGAGGTGACTTGAAGCCAACACCTTCATAATTCATAAACCGAATATCCAACTGAGGCTTTCTCAAAGAACGAATCCATCTTGTGCATAAAAACAAAATTTAAAAAAGCAATAATTATAATAAAAAAAGTAACAATAAAATAATAGTATTATTAAAAGCATCTCATCTTGTGTTAGAAACACCGAACTTGGAGCAACGAGTGACTGACGCCTGGTCTCGCTGGGTCCTTCTGCAGATCCATCTCTTGCACATCTTCCTGCTGCAGAAGACGCTACAATGCTAAAATGGTGAAGCATTCATAGACAGCCAGATGTAAAGAATATGAAACTTATTCCAACTGGCTTTTCCTCCTTCAATGCAATTTTAGCTTCGGATTAGCCTGTTAATGTGGCCCCAGAGGACGTAATTTGCAGACATTTTTCAGAACAGTTTTGTTTATTAAGGGTGCTTTCACACCTGTACCGTTTCAAGCAGTTGTTCCGATACAGGGAACGTTTCCCCCTAAAGATCGGAACGTTTGGTACATGTGAACACAGCAATCGCGCTCTGAAACGGTACAAAACAAGCGATCCGAGATCACCTAGGAGAGGTGGTCTCGGCCCGATTCCAATCGAGACCTGAAACGGTTCATTTTTTTTATTTGTAGTGAGAACATGATCCACACAGCAACCGACACAACTCCATTCATTTGTTTATTTCGGCAAATTTCACATAATAATGCGAATGTCTACTTTTTTATTAGCAGCATTTGGCGACGGTGGAAGGAAAAATCAACCTCTTGGAGAAAGTACGATGCTCTGAAGGAGACTGAAGGCCGATAACGTCACAATGACTGACACTTTCATTCATTTCACTATTAACTAATACTTTCTGAACAAATATGGAATTGTAAGGGCTCCTGAGCAGTTTAGCTTTATTTTCTATTTTGAACTTTAGCTTTGAACTGTGATGGCGTTAAAACGTGACCAGTGAGACGAGCTACAACAGAACCAACAACAGTTTTAATCGCACATTTCTCATCAAACATGCAGCAGCCACATTAAAACACAGCCTTTAATTTCAGCTTCAATGTTCAGTGGATGTTTTACAGGTGCAGACTAATCAGGTTGTCTAAATACATATTTATTCAGTTATTTCTTTTCAAAAACAAATTCTTGGATGCGTTGGAGTCTGACTGGATGAATTAACTTCCTGCTGCATTTGAGAAGAGCAGGAAACCATTGAAGAAGATCTTTTTCTCTCTGGTGTCTCGTCCATCGGCCTCCGTCTGCTGGTCCCTGACGGACTCGAGCCAGACCGTCTGATCCTGCGCCAGCTGTAGGACCAGGCCCCCCGTCAGCACCTGCAACACATCGGAGGTCATCACCACTGTGTCACAGCTGCAACATATCACTCGTTAGTTCTCTCCTGTTTAAGCAGTAAGGTGCTGGGAACTGAGGAAACAACTTAAGGTCTAAAAAAAGTGAAATAAAAACCTACTTGTTGGTGTAATCGCTGCCTGCTCGGCCTTAAAACCCGACTAGCATCACATCACATCCACGGTAACATCTGTAAATATCCATCTGTTTTTCTTTTTGTATACTAGAATTTTTTTATTTATTACTATTTTTATTCTCCTTCTTATTCTTCTTCTTATTATTATTGTATATACTGTTTATAGTGTTATAGTGTTTATTATTATTATTATTGTTGTGTGATATTGTGTGATATTGATGCCTCTTGTTTTGCACTATCCCCTTTGCTGCTGTAACCTGGAAATTTCCCCTCTGGGGGACTATTAAAGGATTTCTTATCTTATCTGATCTTAATCACTAGGAAACACTCACCTGCTCATTCCTGTTGAACTTGTGGTAGTCACAGAATACGACCTTGTTGTCCAGAGCGTCGCTGGCTATTCCCAAACACAAGCTGACCTACAAAACAAAAAAATTAATTCAAAATTACTTCTTTTTTTTTCTTCCTATTACAGAAAATGCACATTTGTAGCTTCCTAGCAAACTATTTATTCTTCAAACCCGGGGTGTCAAATGTGCGGCCCGAGAGAGATTTTCATGCAGCCCGCGGGAAGTTTCCAACGCAAAAAAACAAAATGTTAATTTACTAAAATGGAAGGCATAAATAATTGCCATGAATCGCAGCATATCCGATAATATATTTCTTCTACCAATCCATCGTTATTCCACAAAGAGAGCAGTTTTCTAGAATGCATTTGCCGATTTTATTTCTTTGTAGACGGTCGTTTATTTTTATTAACTGACTACTATTATATATTTTCGCAGGAAAAATATCACTGCTAAAAAAGATGATAGAAGATATTTATTTGGAGAATTTCAGTTTTGAATACGAGGATAGTGACAAAGTAAAACAGTTAAAAGAGAAGTGCTGACTTTTTCGGCACACTGGCGTAAATATCCGCGCCAATTTTTTAAAATAAGTACACTTAATTGTACTGGAAAAATCTCTAAATCACAAAGAAACACTCTCGGATGTAATAAGAAAGATTTAGCTTTTAATTAAATTTCCTATAAGAAAGCGAAATATAAAAAAAACATACTTGTTTCTGTTTATCTTTGTAAAATGATATTAAAAGTATCTTACATAATTTGAAAAAAAAACGAGAAATTTCAAGAAAAGATCCTGAAGAAATATATTTTACATAATTAGAGTGTAAACAAAGTGCATATTTCCTTTAAAATTAACTAAACTGATATTGGATTAGATAACAATAGTAAAAAAAAGAATTAGAAAAAAAAAATTTTGCACCGTTTTTGTTATTTTGAGCTTGAGAGAAAAAAATTGGTTAAATCCGGCCCGCCAAGCAAAATGAGTTTGACACCCCTGCTCCAAACGTACACGAACGGCGGTTATTCTGCTGCAAAGACGTGAAAAGAGACAGATGTGTGTTACCCTGGCAACGGTGTTGAAGGTGAAATAGTAAGCGCCAGGTATCCTGCAGGTGAAGATGCCCGTGTTTGCATCAAGATCTCCAGGGATGTTGACCACAGTGTTGTCGTAGGTTATTTTCTAAT